>NW_025222233.1:89434-176239 GCF_014066325.1 Apis laboriosa
AAAAAAAAAAAAAAAAAAAAACTCTCCACATCACAGGCCTTATTTCCAATTAAACGATGGTAGCAAAGTATCTCGACTAAGGGAATAAATCCCGAAACATCTTCTTCCTCTTCTTCCTCTTCCTCTTCCTCTTCCTTTTCTTCATCCTCCACTTTCTCAAGGTAGCCGTGCAAACGATACCAATGCAAACCTCGCCCCCGTTTTATTTCCGAAGAGGAGGCTAGTGAAGCGTAACCCGAAGAGATCCGAGCCGACGACGACGACGACGACGACGACGACGACGACGACGACAGCGATATCTAAAGATTCGTCTTCGATGGTCTGGTATCCGTGGAAGGGAGGAGGGGGCTGGAGGGGGGTGGAGGGCAGTTGGGCGAGAGGAGGGGGCGGATGGGGGCGTCACGAGCTACCTTGGTACCCGGTGGTGAGGGCAGAGTGGAGGGGGTTGGTACAGAGGTCGAAGCCTGCAGAGGGGTGCAACCACCCTCCTCCTGGCCGGGGTGGGTGGTACCCGGGTCCTCGAACTGATCAATACCTGAAACACCGCGAGGTATCGTCCCGCTATTTCCGGTGTCCCAACGTGGCCGGAAATGAAGGCGTTAAAAATATATATATATATATATATGTATGTATATATATATATATAGAGGGAGCGAGAGAGAGACGCGTATATACGTGAACGTATACGTAAGAGAGAGTACGAACGTAGAGGACGGAATCTACTCTCTGTTCGAGATAGTAGACGGCGTGTAATGTTCTCGAGGGAGCGAGAACCGTGTTTGGCCTCGATAGTTTCGCGAGTGTAAAGTATGTATTTGTGTATATGTGTGTGCATAAATGCCAATGATTCTTTTTTCCCTTTTTCGTTGGGAAAGATAAATTAATGTGATTATCTATGTATATATATATATTTTTAACAATTATTATATATATATTTTTTTGAATATTTTTAAATTTATATATATATATATATATTAATATATATTATTATATATATATTTNGAGATTAAATGAAAATTGAATTAATTGTAGAATTATTTAGAATTTCTTTTTTTGGATCTATGTTTTTTTAATCTTCGAGAAAAGCGAAAGAATCGAGAATTTGGAATGGAATTGGCTTGGATATATGCAAGGGATCGTTTTCAATCGTGATTTCGTTCGAGAAGATATTTAATATATTATTGTAGAAACAGCATCACTTTCTTAACTATAATATATCTCGCTTCCTTCGTTCAATAAAATCAATTTTAACCAATGGTAAATTCAATGCAATTAATTACCAATCCTTTGTCTATAATTTGGAATAGTAGCTGCACAAAGTCTCACTTTTCTTTCTTTCCCCACCTGATTACAAATATCTTTGTATATACAATCGCACAAATTTCACAAATTCGAAACGAAAAATCGATAGTCAAACCGACGCAGAAACCCTTCAACAACCGCCATCCAGAAGAGTATATATATATATATACTGTCTCTCGTTTAACTTTGGTTACTCCAATGAAACGCGTGCAAACGTTGTTCGCAATAGCATTGCATCCCCTGGTAAAATGGTTAAAATTAAACATTTAAAAAAAAAAAAAAAAAAAAAAGAGAAACGATCACCTGCTCGAAGGAAGAAAACTTTAAAACTCTTAAATAAAATAAATAAAAAAAAAAAAGGGTGGTCAAAAAGAGCGAGGGGGAGAAAGAGAGAGAGAGAGAGGGAGAAGAAAGAAAAATGGACGTGATCGAGGAGGATCACGCGATGGAGGGCGTGACCAAGCGTGTGGCGTCGAATCTCCGGATTTGCAAAATCTCTGCGAAGGGGTTGGTTTTAGTATCAACAGGTAGAAGTGGCGCGTCCTTGTCCCTACTGGATAAGCCGGCGGCTAAGCGCCGGCGCTGGCTAAACCGCTCGCACCCTCCCGAGGGTGTGACCTATCATCCCCATTGGACCAACCGGACGTGTGAAAAAGAGAGAGAGAGAGAGAGAGAGAGAGAGGGGCGCAGTCCTGCGCGGATAACCAGAAATTTCTTTCTTTCAAATTTCTTCTCTCTTTTTAATTTATCGTCACGATAGATACGAATATTCTTCTTATCTCGTTCAATCGTTGATTCATCGTCGTTGACGCATTGTAATCGATAAATTGCTCGACGCGATTCGAAAAGATAGAAGTTTTTATCGAGTTTTAAGTTAAGCAGTTTATGGTGCTTGTCTATGCTAATCGGTTATTAGGATTATTGTGAAGAAAGGAAAAGGTTTTTTTAATTTTTCTTTTCTTCTTTCTTTTGTTGTCAATTCATCATCGTTGTATACGATAAATGACGCGACTCGAAAAGATAAAAGTTTTTATCGAGTTTTAAGTCAAGCAGTTTGTAGTGGTTGTCTATGCTAATCGGTTATTAGGATTATTGTGAAGAAAGGAAAAGGTTTTTTTTAATTTTTCTTTTTTTTTTTCTTTTGTTGTCGATTCATCATCGTTGTAATCGATAATAGAAGTTTTTATCGAGTTTTAAGTTAAGCAGTTTGTGGTGCTTGTCTATGCTAATCGGTTAGGATCATTGCGAAAAAGGAAAAGATTTTTTTTAATTTTTTTTTTTTTTTTGGTTTCGAAAAGAATTCGCGTCCAATGTCCAATGTCCGCCACGCGACGGATATTCTTTGTGACACGGGTTATCGACGTAATTCCCTGTCCCGGAGAGAAAGGTTGGACGCCGCCCTGGCTGATCGAGGAAACGATAAAAGAAAAAAAAAAAAAAAAAAAAAAGAAAGAAAGAAAAGAAGAAGGTTGTAATGCGGGTTGTTGGGGAAAGGGGAAAATATCCGCATGGGTCAGCCGAGAGAGACTTAGAGACCGCGGAGAGATGGCCGCCTCAATATCGGCTTTTCGGATGCTCGAGGTACTTATCTAATGTCTTATATTTTCCGCTGGGCTGCCCATTCAAATTTCCATTCAGCAACGGTCTCGTTGAGGGGGGAAGAAGAAGAAGAAGAAAGAAAGAAAGTTATATCCTTCTCTCATTTTAAATTACGTTTTTAAAAAAATATATATATATGTATAGAATTTGGTGTTTGGTAAAACATTTCGTTTACTCGCTTCAAACATCTTCAAACATCGAGTACACACTGTACGCAAATATTACGTTTTTTTACGTACTTATATTGCACGTAACATTTTCTTTTGTTTCCTTCGTATTTTACGATCTTCGAACATCTTCAAACATCCTCAAACACTGTACACAAATATTACATGTATACTTTTTACATTACATTTATATTATAAAATTTGTTTTCTGTAACTCTTCGTCATCTCACGTCATTCATTTCCATTTAATGATCTTCAAACATCTTCAAACATCGACACACTGTACGCAAATATTACATTTTTTTACGTACTTATATTGCACGTAACATTTTCTTTTGTTTCCTTCGCATTTTACGATCTTCGAACATCTTCAAACATCCTCAAACACTGTACACAAATATTACATGTATACTTTTTACATTACATTACATTAAACATTATATTATAAAATTTGTTTTTCTGTAACTCTTTCTGTCATCTCACGTCATTCATTTCCATTTAATAATTTTAAACATCTTCAAACATCGACACACTGTACGCAAATATTACATTTTTTTACGTACTTATATTGCACGTAACATTTTCTTTTGTTTCCTTCGCATTTTAGGATCTTCGAACATCTTCAAACATCCTCAAACACTGTACACAAATATTACATGTATACTTTTTACATTACATTACATTAAACATTATATTATAAAATTTGTTTTTCTGTAACTCTTTCTGTCATCTCAGGTCATTCATTTCCATTTAATGATCTTCAAACATCCTCAAACATCGACACACTCCATAAACACAAACATTACACGTATACTTCTTTTCCATTCGTATCTATATAAAGTAATTAAAATTTCTTTCAATTCTTCGCTCGCTCGCCACTTGTGGTGGATCTTCAAACACGTTCAAACATCCCTACATTCTTCCCGCCTCGCGAACAACAACAAACTTGTCCTCCCCCCTCCCCTCCCGAAGCAAAGTTCATTCGCTTTTACATTCCGCGATCCTCTTCCAAACATCTTCAAACATCTTCAAACATGATCTTCGAATCGAACTTTCCCAAAAAAAAAAAAAAAAAAAAAAAAAAAAAAAAAGAAAAAAAAAATTAAAACACCGTTATTGTTATTGCAGAACAACATTGCCTCGTATCCTCGAGAATTTTCCTCGAGAAATACGCGTGTCTCGTTTATCGACAACACCACTCCCCCTCCGATTTTTTCTCATTATCACCGGGAATAATGCTCTCGAATAGCGCACGCCGTACGACTTATCTCTCGGACAGATATCGCGCAGCGTTACTTATCAAAGATAAGTTAAGTCAGTAGTTTCCAGGGCAGTTCCGTGCGCTGTTGTTGGCCCCGTTTCCGCGACCGTCCATCTTTCTTCCTGAAAAAGAAGAAAAGAAAAGAAAAGAAAAGAGAGAGAGAGAGAGAGAGAGGGGAGGATTGAGGCGAATGAAGAAAAAAAGAAAATGAACGATCGACCCTCGACGGACGAGAATCCTTTATTACCATCCGTTTCGTCGTGACGCGTTTGAACGCGAGTTCGAGCCTCGACTCTTCTCCGAAAATTTCCATGGAAATCGCGTTGGACGAGAGAAAGATCGGACTATAATGTCGCCTCCTCACCTCACCCCGTTCGCCACGTGTCTAATAGCCATACTCTCGATCGCGGTGTGTCAAACCAATTGCCCTGCAACGTGTTTGTGCCATCTCGACCAAATTCCAACAACTGTCATGTGCGCGGGCCAAGGATTGGACGCGTTCCCCGGAAACATGAGCGACTTGGTATGAACGAATCTCTCTCTCTCTCTCTCTCTCTAAAGAACCAAAGAAAAAGAAAAATCGAATATATTAATTTTAAAAGATTAATAATCAATATTATTATATATAATAATAATTAAAATCCCTCTTTCTTTTCTCTCAAGTAAATTTCTTTCTCTTTTTCTTCTTCTATCGAGCGATATATCGAAGCAAAGATTTCTTGCCGCGATTTCTTTATCGCGATTTGAGAAACGCAGAATGAGTCATCATCCTCGTGAAAAGAGCAAAGTATTCGATCGAGTATTATGTATTCTGTTCGTGGAGAAGTAGGGAGTGTGAATTGTTGTATTAATAAATTTTCCTTTTCTCATCTGATTTAATTAAATCTGATCCAGATAACGAGATTGGATCTGTCGGGGAACGCGGTGGCGAGCATCCCCGGTGACGAGATCAACCGATTGGTCGAGTTGGAAATTTTGAATTTAGCTGGGAACAAGATAACCTCGTTTCCGGACAACGTAAGCTCGTTGAAAAGTTTGCGCGAATTGGATCTGAGCGGGAACGTTATAAAAGGGACGTCCGATATCAGATCGTTGGGACAGTTGCCGTCGTTGAAGGTCCTCTACCTGTCGAGGAACCCGTTGTCGGAGTTGGACGGATTGATAAGCCGCAGCCTCGAGGCCCTGGACGCAGGCCAATGCGGTATATATTCTCCCTCCCCCCCCCTCCCTTAAAATGTAACAATAATTTTTCTAACTTTGAAAATTCATTCTCAAAATTCCCTTGTCTATGTAAGGAATAAGGGTATTGAGCAACTCGTCCCTGGACGGGCTGCCGCAACTGACTATGCTCACCCTCGTTGGAAACCCTTTGACAACCATTCACGACACGTGGAGCCCGAAATTAAAGTGGCTGGACGTGTCCGACTGCCAGTTAAACTACTTGGGACCCGATACCCTCTACGGATTTCCAGAGCTTGACGAGCTTCTGCTTTCCAACAATCCAACTTTGGTCTACAGCACGAGGCAAGAAACCCAATAATTGAGAAATTATAAGAGATTAATTAAAAATTATAAAATTATTTACTTTACTTATTTACTATACTTTTTGGGAAGATTTCGAAATATGAAATGAGATCGATGACGATTATTAAATTTCAGGAATTCGACGTTGACGCATCCGAAATTGAGGAAGCTGGACGCGTCGAGGTGTAATTTGGACAGGCCGGGCCTCCACGGATTCCCCTTGTTGACTCACGCCCGATTGGCACGTAACGCGATACGAATACTTCCCGATCGTATATTCGCGAGGAACAGGCAACTGGGTTTCCTGTATTTGAGCGGGAACAGGCTCGAAACGTTGACCGCGGGCACGTTCGAGGGGCTGGTGAAGCTTCAAACGTTGGATCTGTCGGCCAACAATCTGGAGAAAATTCACCCGTACACGTTCCACGAGAATATCGAGTTGAAAACGTTGAATTTGTCCTATAACGCTTTCTACGAATTACCGAAGTTCACCTCGGCCGTGATAACGTTGGACGCGTCGTCGAATCTGATCAACCGTTTGAACGAGAATTTATTCGTCAATATGCCGAGACTGAAGAGCATCGATTTGAGCGATAACCGTATACAAAAGATCCCGTTCGGATTGAAATCGACGACGTTGAGGAATTTCGATCTGAGGGCGAACAGGATAGTCGAATTGGCGAATGACACTTTTCTCCAATTGCCGCAGCTTAGAAGCATCGATCTGTCAGGTTAATTGTTTTTTCTTTTTTCAATTTGTTAATTTTAATTCCGACCGAATTTAATAATTCTAACGTTTATATATTTATGTGTGTATGTGTGTATATAAATATTTAGGAAATCGATTGACGGAGGTGGCAGATCCAGAAATATTTCGAAACAATCCAAATTTGGATATTATATATTTGGAGGATAATCCATGGCATTGCGATTGCGATAAATTGTTCGCTATGTATAATTATTTAACGGAACCACCGAAAATTTTTAAACAAATTTTAATTTGTCAAAGTCCGTCGAACGTGTCCGGTTATAGTTGGCTGATCGCTTGTTTCGACGAATGGCACAAACCGCTTGATTACAACAAGGACAGATCATGGGGATTCGCGATAATCGTTATTCTCTCGCTCACCATTCTATTCGGTAGCTTCGTGTCCATTAGACACATGATGAAGATAAGGAGGAGGGCTATCGAACAAAGACGACGATTGGAAAACCTTAGTTTATTGAGACAAACGAGGTAAGAAATAATTTCTATTAACAATGGTTTTTCACGGTTTTTCTCGTGCGAAAATGTTACGTGCATACGTAACAGATCGATTTATTCCAGATTCCTATATTATCATATTATGAAGACAGATTCCTATATTATCTATATATGATGAATGAATCTGCTTTATCTCAATAGGTAATTAATCTACGATACAAATTATTCAAAAGAATCTCATTTTTGACAGGAATCAAACACAAGTTACAACGGTACAAGAAATCGTTGAACATCGACCAGAACCAAGAATCAATCCCCTCGAATTGATAGAACCACCCAGTTACGAAGAAGCGGTACAGATGCCGAGATTGACTCAATCTTTGGATAATTTGGACAATATTTCGGCAAGAACATGTTCCGTGGGTTCCGTCGATAACATTAGGAGCAAACAGAGAAGAGGGAGGAGATCGAAGAGAATTCAAAGCGAGAACGATTTACTGAGGAGGGAAGAGCGGCGGCAGGAGAGACTCAGGAGGGAAAGGAACAACTCGGTCGATAACAACGAGACTAGTTTACCATCGAGTCAAAGAAATTCCAGAGTGTATGCAACGCGTAGGGCGAGAAGGCAGAGCGTGATAAGCGATTCAATGGAATCAGGAAGCGGAAGAATTCGAGCCAAACCGCAAACACCGAGAACAAGAAAAAGAAGGCAAAAGTCCACAGTGTACACAGACAACGATTCGACCGATGATGAATACTCGAAAATAGTCGATTTGAATAAATGGATCAAGGAGTTTCCAAGAGAGCCGAGAAATCGTTTCGGAGAATCCATAATAGAGTCGGATTTCTCTACTGATTAATTCGTTATTAGTGAGACTTAAATTTTTTTTAAGATTGTTGTTGACAATTTTATATTTTTAATAAATTTAATAGTTTTTCAAAATCATCGTAATCGTTATTGTGAGGTTAGTTTGAGCACGAAGAAAAAAAAATGTAATTCTGTAATAACAGCTTTGATAAATATTTAATATTTTTGTATCGCGCGTATATCAAACATTTCACATTGCATTTTTCTCTATTTTTTTTTTTTTTTTTTTTTTTAATTATTATAATTTATTCGCGTAATCAGATCAAAACACGGAAATTTTAACCAAACTACATGGAAATTCCAACTCAATTACAAGCAATTTCAGATATCAGATCGAAAAACGGTTCTAGACTCTACTTGCCACCACTAGGCAATAATTCGTGTAACAACAAACGTATCATTTATCCAAACGTATCATTATACGTAACACACGAAGCGAAGAGAATTCTAATGCGGATCCCGGAAAATATAAACTTGTTAAGTGGTAAACGACGACGTTAATCGGACATTGTATGCAGGCACCGTTAATCTCGATACAACGACTAATAATAATTTTCAATGTTACTTTCATTTTCAATTAATATTTCATACACTCGTTCGAATTGCGATAAATAAATTACGATAATAGATCGTAACTAATCGTTCCTAATTAATAGCGAATAATTACGAGAAAAATATTTTCATCGCTATTTCCTTTTTCATCTTTCTCTTCTTTTTTACTCTTTTTTTTTAAACGTTTCGTTTTTCTTTTTTTTTTTTTTTTCTTCTTATTATGATGCACAATTACGATCCACGATCCGTGGAAGAAGAAGCTTAGAAGAAGTGTGAGTGATCGATGAAATGAGACGCGTATAAATTTTTATAAATATTAATATTTTTTTTCTTTTTTTTTATTTCCATTGTTAAAATTAATTAATATAAACGGTTGAAAAATATATCGAGATATATGATCGCTACAATTCGTATCTATTACATAACAACAACGTTTACATTTGATAAATGTTGCATGGAAAAAAAAAAAAAAAAAAAAAAATTTATCTAGGGAACAAGATAAAATGGCGGATATATTAACGTGTCGTACGATGATATCACGAAGGAATCGAACAATTTCCCCTCCCCCCTCCCTCCCTTTCCCCCTTCTTTTCCATCATTTCAACGATGATCACAGTATCAACGAGGACGATTTCACTCGTTGTCGAACAAATCGAAGAACAGAGCGAACACGCGCAACTGTTCAAAATTGTTCATAGCGAACAATTAATGTGCGTGTTCACGTTCTCTTTGGAAGAAATTTTTATTCAGGGGGATATTTTTTTTTTTTCTTTTTTTTTTTATTCCTCTTACTTAATTAACCGTAAAATTAATTAATCGTAAATTCGATTATTTTATACACATTTGGTGTTGGAAAAAGTTTGTCGAAATTTGGCATGGAAAAAGATTATGAAGAATGCAGAGAGAAATAACGGAAATATATTATATATATATTTCCATTATTCTCTGACGCGTCTAACAATTATTATTTATTCTTTTATCTTCTTGGAATTTTGTATATATATATATAAAAAGGATCGTTTGATAATAAAATTTATAACAGAAATCGAGATTGAAATTTCGTAAAAATTTCAATTCGATAGAACAAGCGACGAATGTTTCAAAGTTTAAAATTCTCAAGTTCTTCTACTTTTAAAACGATTCTATCTATAAACTAAGCTTAAATTCTTAAATTTATTCATCGTCCGTAGCGCGATCGTTGACGATTGAACAATCGTCGAGGAAAAGGGATGACGGATACGATTAAATCTGGAATGGAATTCGTTGTATATAAATATATTATAATATGATGTTTCGTATAAATTAATTTCCTTTTTTTCTTTTCTTTTCTTTTCTTTTCTTTTCTTTTCTTTTCTTTCTTCTCCTTCTTTCAAAAAAAAAAAAAAAAAAAAAAAAGAAAGAAAAAAAACTCGTCCAACAGAGTCACGAGACGCGGTTATCGATCTACGGGACTCGAAAAAAACTGCAACAAAAAGCCGGTCGTGACGACATTACGGAGACGGATGTTTAACCAAGTTTAGAATGATTGTGACAATACATAGAGGCGAGGATTCTCACCGTTTATAGCGTCGTTAAACGTCGAAACAAGAATGGTGGTTGAGTTCAGAGGATTCTAATGGAACTTATATCGTAAAACCGGACGTCCATTCGACGCTCGAGAAGGGATACCGCTTAAGAGGTGACTGACTAGTGTGCTAATATTGCGTATACATATGTAATATAAAATTAGCAGTGGTGGTAGTAATAATAGCAGTAGTAGTAGTAATAGTATCAAATAGGTTTTCCATCCACAAACCTTATAACAAACGGCATAATAATAATAATAATTATTATTATTATTATTATATTCTATTATTCGCAAATATGTACAATGAAATCGCATTTCATAGAATCCCTCCTCCTTCCTCTCCCGTTTAGTAACCGAATACTAAACGAATAGTCGTTTGTAAAAAAAACTGTACGTGTATATGTATATATATGCATGTATTATATATGTATGTGCGCGTGTATACTCTCTTCGTTCAACAAGAAGAAGAAGAAGATAGAGAGAGTCAATCCAGCAGTTTATCAGGCGCGCAAGAAAAATTTGTGAACACAAACTCGGATAATCGATGTCAAAACACAACAACGAGAAGAAGAAGAAGAAGAAGAAGAAGAAGAAGAAGAAGAAGAAGAAAAAGAAACTAATAATAATAAATCGTCATAAAAATTCGATCAAGAGTATCGATAATTCGTTGTGTCAACATTCTTTTTTTTTTCTTTTTTTTTTCTTTTTTTTTTCTTTTCTTTAGGAACACTGGCGGCAACACGCTCGATCAATCTTACCGACAATCAAATTCGACGCGAATCCTTCACGCTCGTCGAACGCAACTCTTTTTCTTCATTTTTTATATATATATATATTTTTTTTTAATCTTCTTTCACCTTTCTTCCTCCCTCTCCTCCTTTCGAATTTCCCATCCGTCGGCCAGATCCATCGTTTTCCTCCCTCGAGGGAGGGGGGAGGGGCGATCTCAAGGCGTCTTGACTAGATTCTCACCGTTCGACGTTCTCGTGATGAGTATAGGCGTCTTTGGCACGCTGTCAGGATTCTCTTGGACCGTGATCTTCACTCTCTGGGCGCCAGGGCTCAACGGAGGTTGTTGCTGTTGCACGCGATCCTCCACGGCGTCCTCTCTCGACGACGTGTTTCCATCCACCGAGTCCCTTCCGCTCCTCCTCCCCCTCGAAGGAGACCTCGACTTCGCCCGAGGCGGCTCGGAAACGGAGTTCCTCTTCGATATATCAGCCGCTATCCGGCAATCGTTCGAAACCTTGATCTCGTCGTGATCGAAGGTCTGATCGGTCTGGTCGACGACTAGGGGGGCGCTCTCCACGTTCCCGTTCGAGGCAACCTTCGCCTGCGCCCCCGCGTTCGCCGTCTCCAGCAACGCTTTCTGCATGTCCTTCAACTCGGTCCCGTTCTCCACGTCCCCCCTCTTCCTCCTCCTCCTGCAGAAGCCCCCCTTGTACGCTGCGAACCCGATCAAAGTGGCGAGAATCGCCAAAAGGGCGGCGAGCACCACGTACGAGCCCATCCCTTTCTTCGATTGCCTGGTAGGCGAGGCCAACTCGTCCCCCTCCCCCTCCTCGATCCTCACGTTCCCCGATTTGCTCGAGTCGTCGACGAACTTGACGCCCGGGACGAGGATGATCTCCGTGGTGATGGAGTTGGCGGTGGTCGTTGTGGTGGTGGTGGTGGTGGTGGTGGTGATGGCGCTCGTGGTGCTCGTCGACGCTTTATCCTCCTCCTCCTCCTCCTCCTCCTCCCCCCCCTCCTCCTCCTCTTCCGCTTGTTTCTCCCCCTTGCTCGGCGTCGCGTAGATGAACTGCTCCTCCTCCAGATCGGGATCCCCTTTCGTCGTGATCTCCTCCGTCGTCCCCCAAAACATGTTGTACAGGCCGTCGAACAACGAGAACCCCCCCTCCTCCTCCTTCCCCCTCGACGGGTCGATCGAAGTCGCCCCGATTCCCGAACCCTCCACCCCCGAGCCCTCCTCCCCCTCCTCCTCGTCCACGGTGCCCGAACCCTCGGTTGGATAGAACAGGCCGTCCTCGTGTATCTTCTCGCTGGTGAAGCTGGTCCTCGACGACGCCCCCCCCTCCATCCCCCTCGCTACGCTCGCCCCCTCGGTCGAGGACTCCCCCAGGAAGGTGGAAGGGGGCTCCACCTCCTCGAAAAACGGGGTGGAGACGGGGGGCGGGGGCTCGTCGATCTCGCGGAACGGAGTCTCGCTCTCAGCTCGGATCGTGGTCTCCGCGATCTCCGTGCTCCCCCCCTCCTCCTCCTCCTCCTCCTTCTCCTCCTCGTCGTAGCGTTTGCCGGAAGAATCGCCGGAGCTGTCGTAGAAACTTTCGTCGGCCTGGTCGTTCTGCATCCCGAGGAGATCCTGCTCCTCGAATCGGCAAACGATCGCAGCGTCCAATTTGCCGAGGGGGATCCCCCTCGAGTTGGCAGGGGAGGCGCACACCACGTTCCCCCCGAATTTCACCCCCCTGCTCGCCAACAGGTCCCTGGCGCCGAGGGTGGCGCAGTCGCAACGAAGGGGGTTGCCCTGGAGGTCGAGGTGTTTCAGGAGCTTGAGCCGGGCAAGTTCGGGGGGCAGGTGTCGAAGACGATTTCCACGAAGCGAGAGGGTGTGCAATCGGTCGAGCCCGTCCATGGAGCCCGTTTCGATGTCGTGGATACGATTCTCGGCGAGGTTCAAGCTCCTCAGGTTGGACAGTGGCAGAAAGGCGCCCGCCTCTATCCTTTCGAGGGAGCCGGCCGACAGGTCGAGGTGGCGGAGGCCGGTGAAATTGACGAAGACCGTGGACGGGCGGAGGATCGGCTCCCTCACGTGGGCCTTGAGCGGCTCGAGATCGTACGTTTCGATGTATTTGATGTCCTCCAGGGCCTGGCAACGTGCCCTCGTTCCGTTCTCCAACACGCACAAACCGTCGCACGTACCCGCGCGAGCCGAGATGATCAACAGCAATGGGAGCACCGTGGTTAACATTTTTCTCTCTCTGATCCGATTCCCACCTGTCGAAAGAGAAAGGAAGATATGATATGACATTCGATCGGATCGGATATTCCATAATTTCTGTTTTTTCAAGAAGTTGGATTAAGTTGAAAAATGATTTTGTTTGAAAAACGATTTGATTAACGAATCTTTTGTATTCTTATGTAATGTTTTTATGTATGTGTAATGAAAAGGAAATTTGTCGAATGTCGAAGTATTGTTGCGTGATATTTTGCATCCTCGGTTCGTCGGGGCAAGTATCGCGATAAAATGTGTTTCATAAAGTGTTCTCACATTCATTTCTATTTCTTCTTATACTATATCTCTATTTTCCTTCTCTCCTCCATCGTCGATTTCTTAACGAATAAAAATAATTTCGTTATTCTATAACGAATGATCAAACTCATCTTCGCTCGATCTAATATCATTACCGTATTCCGTATGCTTACGAAACTCGAAAACTTTGAAAATAATATTTCTAGTATATTTCGATTTGCGATCACGGTTTAATTTGAGATAAAGAAAATCTAATTATTCGATAGTATATTATACCACGCTTTGCAAGATTACACGTAAAGAGTTTAGGAATTCGTGAAGCGATATTTTAAAAAAATAAAACGTAAATAAATATTGTCGAATTACCGCATCGAACCGACTGGTGGCAAAGAGTTACCATTCGAGCGCATAGGGTTAAAATAATTCCCTATTTTTCCCTACGATTCCCCAGAATTCTCAACTTGCTTGAGAGAATAAAATTCGGCGGATAGAGGGAGCGAAGAATCGGAAGACAGATGGCGATCCTGTCGATCGGGCAGTTATTGGTCGGCGGAATCGGGCGGACATGTTTGAGGTTATCTCGTGGTCGTGTTTTTTTTTATTAATTCGTATTTGCATCGATGCGGACGAAACAAGGGCGAACAATGGTGTCAATTATCCGAATTATTGCCTTGAAAAACAAAGGGCGTTTGATTCGACCGGTTTCAAGGCGTACAAAGAACTCATGGTGTGCAAGCTGCCTTCATCTCCTTCCATAGGATAACTAGGTGATTACGATCGAGAGAAAAAAGAGGGTTTCAGTGCTTGCGCGTTTCTCCGTGAAAGCTTCGAACGACGACGAATGACAAGGTTTCCTTCAAGAGAGCGTGAATATATAGAAATCGTCGAACGAATGGCGTCACGTCCGCGCGAATAATATGCAAATACAAATGTAAATAACGACGAAAGTAATGTGGTCTCGTCGTCGGCTAGTCTACTAGAATCTAGAGGCTAGATAGAGACATCGATTTACGTGATTGGTATTCTACGTGGGATTAAAAGAAAGCGTGTCTTTAATTTTTTTTGCATTAATGATTTTCTTATATTTATAATCTTTATATTATACGAGATATTTAAATATTCGTTTGTGCAAGATTATCGATATATTTCACGAGAATGTATATATATATATATATATATACGTCATAGGGATTTCCTGTTCTACGAGAGAAAAAATATTGAACTTGTGATTCGTTTCTTTTAATAATCTTCAATATGGAATAGTTGTGCATGGATTTATCCTTCGATTTTTCGTGGAATTAAATAAAAAAAAAAATCGATGTAGATATAGATTTAGAATGGATGAGTAATAATGCAAATATTAGGTCGAAAGAGAGAGTTGAAGCACTCTCGAGAATTATTTTTTGCAAATATTATACAATTACTTAACAAAATGGAAATTAAACGATCGATTTGTGATTCCCATTTCTTGAAAAAATATCATTCTCAATATCGATATCCCTTCGGAATTTATTTACTCGTTCGTTTGCGACAAATATAAACCAAAATTTAATAGTTGAAATTATTTCGATAATTGATTCCTCGAAACGTAATAATAACGCCAAACGAGATTATAAAAAATGTTGTTCTAGTTGTTTTAATAAAAATAAATATTTAAAAATAACTCTATCAAATTCGCATTTTTGCACATCGTAATATCTAAACAGAAGATATTTCCAAAACATCAAAAAATATTTATATTTTTTATATATGTTTAATATTATGAATTTTATATCCTTGAATTAAGTTAATATATCATTGAATTATAGAATTGAATTATTTATATTAATAGTTTTAGGATATGGAGTCTACTCAATTTTATTTGCAGGTTGAATTTCAAATTGTAATTATGCAATTATTCAACGATTAGTATCGACAATAATTTCATTCATAATTTACTTTTTTTAGACTAATATTATTAATCGAATGTTTTTACTTTTTCTAGAATTTAACGATTATCGAAATAATATTAAATTTGTAATTTTGGTTTTATATCCAATGTTCTTTATAAGAATATCAATTGGATTAAATCGAACACCGTTTGAGGTTAGGAATCTAAATTAATTTTTGGATTTATTTATATTTATTTAATATTACACTTATAAGATTTAATTTTAAATTCAATATTTTTCGGATCTAAGCGTTTCGATTCAATCACATTTACTTTAATTTATCTATTTTATTGTTCGTTCAATTATTCGAGCGCGAGAAATTTTACCTCGAATTCGATATGATAAATTAATGATACGTACTTTGAACCGAAATATTAATATATTAGTAATTTATGTAATTAATATTTGTATTATTATATTACACACGTATACACGAACAAAGAAATTTTTAACAAGGAAATATTAATGATATTAATGACATCAATCGCGTAAAAATTTGCTCGACGAGCGATCGATCTAAAGTCCAACCAACAACGTGTATCGCTTGCGATTATCATACTTCTCACAATTTATATGCCTAACTAGAAACAGACACGACTTGTTGATAGAACTTAAGCAGCCACGTAGCGCGCAAAGCTGTCTCGGTTTTGTTATCGCGTGGGTGGAGATAGGTCATGGCTAATAACGGATTTTCCAATTGACGAGCATGAATATTTCTTTTCAGGTAATTTTTTTATTAATTTTAATTTTCACGTTTAACAGGAATAAGACTTACTGTTTTAATTTCGATCAGATAGTTTAACCTCGGCAACGCCGCAGTTTTGACAGCATCTGAAAAGGGATTAAAAGAGATATGTATATATAAATAATATTGAATTATTGAATGTATAAAGATATTATATTAATATATGAGATGAATATTCATCGTACAACGTATAATAATAAGCCTATTAAACTTTTTTAATCGGAAGATATTGACGAAACATCGAATTTTCATTCTCGATGAAAAAAAATATATTACGATTTTGATGAAATAATTCAAAAATTAAACGCTGTGGTTCGGATGGATTCCTCTTCGATGACGTAACATCTTTACGCGAAAACGTAGAAAAAAAAAAATATATTCGTTTTCCCAAGCGGACGAACGATGAATAATGGAAAAGAGCAAGCTTCCTCGCGATTCTTGTGAAAATTGAAATATCAAAAAAGGAAAAAAAATAAAAAGTGATTCGCGAAGGGGAATCGCTTCGAAACGCGTGATATAAAATATGGGTATATGATAAAAGATTATTTTACATTATATTCGAAAAATGTACATACATTATAGAAGAATATTTATATTGATTTTTTTTTTATAATATATAAGATCAATTTTAAATTTAATATTTTTTTGAATCTAAGCGTTTTGATCAATTATATTTATTTTAATTTATTTATTTTAATTTTATTATTAATTATTTATTTTAATTTATATTTTATATATTTATTATAATTTATTTTATTATTCGTTCAATTATTCGAACTCGGGCAATTTTATCTCGAATTCAATGATATGCGTGTTGAACTGAAATATTATATATATTGGTAATAATTTATGTAATATATTTATATTGTTATACGCGAAATTTGCTCGACGAGTGATATATAATATATGTACATTATAATAAGTAATGTTAGTGATATCAATAGCTATAAAAATTTGCTCGAGTAATATATATATATATATACGATTATAGCCGACAAGGTAGGTTTCTCTTAATGTTTGGTAATGTTCTCGCATACTTTCATATATTTCTCAATTCTTGCTTTCTTACGCACGACACGGCATGTCTCTCGGCAAACATTCACAATTTTCTTCGAGTTCAAAGAGCAAACGTTATTACGCTCGAAGCCGTGCGTGTATATACGTACACAACAACAATTACACGTTACGATTTCTCATTAATCTACGTAAAATGCAATTTTTTTTTTCATTTTTTTTTTAAAAGAAAAACGTTCCAATCCAGTTTTTAAGATTTATTTATCGACAGAGCCAGTTGCAATGGCAGAATAATAATTTATTCGAAATTTATATATTCCTTCCTTATTCTTTTTTTTTAATTATTTATGCAAACAATCACGATACAAACAAGCGCGAATGTTCACGATCGTGCAAATTTCCATTATCCACCGATAAGAAATTGTTTATCGGAGACGTTCGCGTATAATTGTCGTACGAGTCATGAATAATAAATCGTAAAATAATTACACCTTTTTTTTTTTCACTTTGGATCAAACTCCGTGGAAAATTATTTTCTCGTGTATCGTATAATGTCACATTCCCTTTAATTAGTTATAAAACTAAATAGATATTTAAGATGATGTCCAATGCGACCCAATATCTATAGAATTTCGCGATTTACAGAGACACGCGAGGGACGGAAGACGAAAGCAACGTCGTTTAAGTTCGAGCTTCAAGGTCGTTCGTCTCGTTCGCACTATACGAAGTTGGCCCAAATAATCTATTGGATCCAAGGAAAGATACAAACGTTACTTGGCCACGATAAAGAAGGGAAAAAAATTATTTAACGAGCATCGTCTTAATCTTCGACGACATTTTTCTTTGACCAATGTAACAACGGAACGACACCCGTTTCGATCGTTTGGAAATTTTATTAGCGCAAAGAAAGAAAATCAAACAGTTTTTGGAAAGTATCCCTCAAATATTACTAATTAAACAATTCTTTATTTATTTTATATATTTTATATATATATATATATTTCTAATTATTTATTCATCATAATTTTCATTTTTAATTAAATTTAAAAAAAAATGAAATTAATAAACTTATTTCAAATATTTGATCCCTCGTTCCGTACAATTATTTACCATTTAAATATTGATTATTCGTATCTCTTCCTTATTATTATTATTATTATTATTATTATTTTACCAAGAACTTTTTTCACGTAAAATTCAATCACGCGAATCTTCTTCAAATCTTCTTCAAATCGTGGTTACGAATTTAAAAAAGAAAAAATTATTAAATTAAAAATCATTGATATCTATTCAAATTCACGGATACGAAGTGTGGCGAATCGAATATCCCGCACGTTTGAAGAAAGGATTGAGATGAAAGGATTCGGGGTGAAGCGACAATGGGGTTTACTGTACGGATGACCAGGAAATTGGAAGTCGTGACGAACGGCTGGCAACGAGCGCTACACACCCGCTTTGGTCACGGCTCGACTTTTCTTTTTTTGCCGGTTGCAGCGGCTGCTAACGGTACATTCACGGCCTCGTGGTCCAGTTCACCACGTGTTTCTAGATACGGAGGAGGGGGAAAGGAGAGGCGAGGCGAGGCGAGGCAATTCCAGAAGCCGATTCACGAGGTCGTGCACCTTTCGATACGGGGAAGGAACGAAAGTGTCGGATTCGCGGATCCCGCTGCGAGCTTCCTCCTTCGTTCGAAATCGAGAATCGAAGAAGGCGACGATGACTCAACCCTCCCCCCTCCTTTTTTTTCCCTCTCCTCTCCTCTCATCACCGATCATCGATAATCATCCCGTCTCTCGCGCCAATGGTGAATCATTCAACGATGATCTCGATGATCTCAACGAACGAAGTGTGAATATGTTAATCCCTGCGAGGACGAGTTTGTGTGTGTGTGTGTGCGCGCGCGCGCGCGATAATTTCGAAACTTGACGAAATTTCGTCTAAAACTTTATGCAATTATTCGTGTAATTTGTTTTGATTTTGTTTGACGTACATGCATTTTTATCAAGAAAATTGCAAACAGGAGGGGAAAAAAAAAAAAACAAATTGAAAGAATTAGTATCATTAAAAACGGGTGATCAATTAGTTTTCCTTAGTATTATAATTTTTTTCTCTAAATTATATATAATTATTAAATTGAATGTCATCGTGGACAGGAAGCAATCTTTTTCCTTTTTTTTTTTTTTTTTTTTTTTTACCAACAATTTAAATCGAACGCTTTACTCATTCTTCGGATAATTTGATAAATAGTGCTCAATGTATCTCTAAGATCGAGATTATAATCCGTATGAATTATAAAAATCGAATCGAAGAATCGAATCGAAATGTGTTTGAAACGCGTAATTAAAGAAAGTTGATGGGGAAGGAAGTAAGGATTGTTTCCTTCGTTGCGCCATTATTTCGCAAGATTTACACGTGGCCATGGTAAAGCCATCGCGATGGCATTAGAAGAGCAATTATTCGAACGTAATAGAATTAAAATTAGCAAAGGCGCAGCTGTATATAATTATCGCGCGGATATTGGGCGCAATCGTAGATTCAACATCTGCAATATCCATTTAAAGCGGCAGTTCTTAACCTGTGGTCCGCGGACCCCCCAAGGGGAGTCTGCCAAGTCCTCGAGACGAGCGAATGAGTTACTAGGAGAAAGCACGCAATATTTCTCGCTTTATTTATTCCCGATGTATATATATATATATACTATTTTTCTTCTATTTTATTTATCATCAGAATGAAATATTGTTGTCGATCTTTCGATAGAGTTTTCTAAAAAAGAAAAGAAATTGTTCATGGATCCGTATATGATAAATTCAAAAGATTAAAAAAAATTTTAAAATTCTTTTTTGAAGAATGGTGAGAAAAAGAATGCCAATTTTTCGATCGTGCAAAATAATCATTTCGAAGGAAAATCACTCGAATCCGTATTAAATTTAATTTATAATTTTAATTATTAATTTATTTATTTTTTTTATTTTTTATTATTAAAATTAATTATTAAATTATTAATTATTAAAATTATTTTATTTATTTTTAATTTTAATTATTAAATTTAAAAAAAAAATAAAAATTTCAACAATTCAATTCAAATATGTATATGTATTTCAGAGATGATGAGCAATTTTTTTTCGATTATGCGATATTCCAAAAAAAAAAAAAAAATTGTTAAAAATCGATCCACGATAAATTTAAAAGCTTAAGAGGCTGAACCGATTTAACGTCAAAATGTTTCGAGGATACGCTGGGATTCCGACACCTCGACGCGCAACGACGACGAGGACAAGGTAGTACGTACGCTCGAAGAAGGAAAAAAGGGAAGAGAAGTGGGAACAACCGAGGAAAAAGGAAAGCGGTGTACGAGGGAATGCGGGCTGGCAATAAGCAAGAAGGGGGAAAGAGACGGAAAGATGGAAAAAAGAGAGACGCAGGCCACACAGGGAGAGTGTCTCAACCACACAGGTATCGCGGTATCGATGGCAGCCGGTCGTGCGAAACGATTAGCAAACCGTAACGCACCAGAAATCAGCCTCGGGACCTATACGTCAGAACAGGTCAATCAACTCGATGTAATCGGAAATAACGAGCAATATTTGTTTTTCTAACGAGCTTCCCCTAGTTACGAGCCCGCCGCTTTCGATTAATCATCCGCAGTCGATAAAAATCCAGAAACTATGCAAGTGGAATATATCGTGCCAGATGAAAATTTTTAAATCGTTCTTTTAATGGTGGATATTCGATTTGAAAGTTAGTTTTGAATGTTAAAAAGTATTTAAAAATATTACGAAGATTTATAAAGAATATTATTAGAATGTTATCGACAGAGAATAATGAATAAAATATATTACAAAGGATATTATCGATGGAGAATAATCGACAAAGGATTTATTATAGGAATGTTATTATTGGATATGAAGAATATTAATATTTACAAAGAATTCTGAATGTTAAAAAGCACTGAGAAAAAAAAATATTTGAATTTAGATATTTTTTTCATAGAATCATTATGAAGAATGATGTTAACGTTTTTCAGATTTATTCATTAATTCATAACCTATCTCGATTAACTTTGATATTTTTTTCCCCCTAGTTTAATCAAAACAGAATGAAGCGTAGTTTATGATGTTAGTGACATTTTTTTTCTTTTGATTTTTTATAAAAGTAAAATATGTTGTAAAATTATGTTAATATAAAACGTAGATAAAGTAAATATGAAAAATTGATAAGAATAAAGTAGTCAGTTATTCAAATTGAAATGTTCTATATCGTTAATCGTATAATCGCGACAATTTCTCTATCGCAAGTTTAACAGTCATTGCATTTTATCCTTTTATAATTATATAAGAAGATAAGATACGAATCAAAAGAATTTTAGTTTCTCTTGATACATAATTGATTTATATAAAAAAAAATTTTATTTTAATATAACGAGTAGTCTAAAGAATTAATTATCAACTTCACAATTATCATTTAACTTTGATAAGTTATTTGTGATACAATAAAAAAATAATTTTATCATAACATAAACTGGTTTTCTATATATAATGTAACAACTAGACATGTAGAATGGCATTTAAATTATATATATTTTTTGTAATTTAAAAATTTATTCTTCATGATTATAACCATATGTACTTGAATATATTTGCATTAGAAGAATCAAAATGGTCAGTTACTTTTCTTATTGGCTGTTTAATAAAAGCAATTAAGAGCGATATATGGTTGTGACATATATTTCGTAGTGAAACAAAAGATTCGAATGGCTGTGCACATCATTCAACCGAGAATAAAGAGCGAACTCTAAATGTTCCAAATGGTTCTTCTTATACAGATAACAAATATGGAGAATTAAAAATGATTACAATTACTTTTGACTATTGAAACATAGTTTCTATTTTAAAATAATGATGATTCGATGATGCGTGTTGATCTTCTTAAGCCATAACATGACATGATGAAATTGAAATATAATAATAATAATAATTAATTATAATAGTATTAACTTTCTGGTTTCTTCTGGAATCCTCTATATTCACTCACTTTTCTAATTAATCCGTGATTACATTATGTAAGCATGTCAATGAATTCCCCACAATGATTGAGAGACTTCCTCTCTTTATTGTTCACTACGATTCTTGATCCAAGGTTTCAAAAATATATTAATTATTTCCATTTGAAAACACAAAGTCACTTATACAAGAAAAATAATATTTTTTTTAACGATTTTATCTTCTACTTTTAATTTATATGAGATATAATAATAACTTTTTATTTATATGAGAAAATAAATTAGTGTAATATAATTATATAAATTTAATTACTTATGCTTACAAATTAAAATAATGATAAGATTTATTAATGGCATTGAAAGCAAAGATATGAATCAGAATAATTTTTGTAATGGAATATAGGTCAACTCGATTTCCATATTACTTTAAGAGTTACAAGCTAGGGACAATGTCCTCAAAATCTAGCCTGTTATCCTTCTAGTGACGATTTAACTTTAAGATCGTCTTATGATTACATTCAATTAACCAGTCGACCTTAACATTCCCTATATATTTATTTATATAGCACGAATGTAAGAATACGTGTTTAGAATTTAATTTCTTTAAATATTTACATGTGAAAATAAAACTATGTATTTTTGTATAATATTTATGAATACTTTCATTCGAAACAAAAATAAATGACTCTAGTTATTTAGTGAAACAGCTATTATCGGTGTAATTTTTTATTTGAAAAAATTAGAAAATTTTATATTATGAATAAAAAAAGAAAAAAGTAAAAGATTGAAAGATTAAAAGATAAAATATTATAATAGAAAAAAATAGAAAGTAAGAAAAAATGATTTTTCATTTAAAAAATTTCTATCATGGATAATGAGAGAAAGTAGAAGAAATGGTTTTTCATTAAATTAAAATTAGTAAATTTATATTATAGATAAATAGAAAAAAATAAAAGTATGACTAGCTAATAACCATTGTTCCATCTAAATTGGTCGCAGGGTCAGTTGAATCACGGAAGCAGACATATCGCACCTCGTTACAACCGATTCACGTATAGTAGCAAAAAAGGTCGTTTAATGAAGTCAAATCGTGATACCACGTATATGATGCACTCACTTCATTCAACTTTCATCCGTGACCTGTACTTAACAGGAAGAGATCCGTTGATATGCAGACGGCTTGTCTCGTATGAAATCAGATCTGAAAATGTTATTATAACACCTCGATCGTTTTTCAGCTTGGTAATCGGCATACGTCTATCAAGAGATTATGTAAGAGATTCAATCTAATCAATTGAAAAATATGAAATTTAAATGAAAGACCTGTGAATAATAAAATTATTATGTTATTTTTATTAAATTATTGAATTAAAATTTTTCGAAGTTAATTCTTATTATTTAAAAATCGTAAAAATTTAAACGATATATATTTTATATCGTATTGATAGATGTTTCTTTTAATGAAAAAAAATTTTACATGATGTTTTCTCATTAATTCTATAATAAGCAAAAAATAAAAAATTAAACATAAATAAATATCAACTTACATTAAGTTTTTAAAAAGGAAGAAAAAAAAATGTAAGAATCGGTACAAGGAGTGTAAATCTTATCTTATCTTATCTAAAGCAATCTTCCAGAGTTAGTTATACGCGAATATATGGTTTCTAGTACGTAAGAAATATTCGAATAATCGAAAATTTCATATTTTAACTGTTTTATAAATATAACATTGATCCAAATGTTCCATCTATCCAATTTTGCAAAAAATTTTAAAATCTGTAATAAAATAAATTAATAATAGCAAATAAACAAAAAGCATACGATTTGTAAATATTTAAAGAATTCAAATAATATATTTTCAGAACGTTCAATATTTAAAATATACTGTGTATTAATAATTGAGTATATATATAAGAAATTCATTATCGAAAGTTAAATGATTTTATTACTCAAATATTCGTTTTAATCTCATATTATCTTATTTTCTTCAAAATATTATATTTTAAAAATATAATATTTATATAGTTTATGTATTTATATTATACATTATATTTTTTCAATATAATAGTTTCGTAATGAGATAATAAAATATTATATCTATCCAAAATTATAGTTTGCATATTTCGTTCAATTATTTTAACGAGAATCATATATCAATTATATTTAAATGTCAAAAAAAATTTCAAAACTGTCAAATCATTTTTCTTGATAATACTATATAAGTAGTCAATTATCATTTTCCGCTCGTCCAAAGTTAAATAATTGGATTATTGTTTCCGGTTTTCGATAAAAACTTCAAGATGTATCGGTATATTTTAGCATATCCCACGATATGTGAATTGTGCAACGTACCGTATCGTGTTATTACAGAATTTCACCGTATACAACTATATCTCGTCGTCCTCCATTGATTTCACATACCGCCAACCGCAAATGTAATGTGGACTGCACACGCACTGTCACTAACCGTTTCGAACAACTGAAAACACGAATACTATGAGAACCGAATGAAGAAAATGGACAATTGACCGATCGAAAATAAAATAAATATGCAGAGGTCATAGATCATTTCTATCGGCTTTGAAATATCAGCATTGTCGTCACCAATGTCTTTTCCTAGTTTATTATTATCACTAGATCATACACTAGTACACCGTAACTCTTTATTTTTTTATTTCTGACAATTTATTATTTCTTTGAGCGTTATAATAAATATGGATAAATATTAATAACGTATTTTTTTTTGTAATTGCTTTGATAATAGAGGTTATGTTTAAGTATTCATTATGCAAAAATCGCAATATTAAGCTAAATTAATTTTTTTTATTCTTCGGCACACGCAATAAGTATAATATTTATAACACAAGAACAAGTGTCTATTTTAATCATCAATAACTGTTGCTTTACAAGCTATTCCTAATAACACGATTCTCTTTACGACGCCATCAGAATTTTTAACAATCTTTATACCCATCTTATATACCTCTTACAACTTGTTTTTCACATCTTATTCTTCCTCCTTTTTCCTCTCGTTACCTTTCAATTTCCTATTTCGTTATTTTTCATCTTTCACGTGCCAGTTATTGCGTCAATGCTCTCCCGTTCGAAGGTACATAACCTTCGCGGAAGATTCATGCGTATATTACTTACTCGACACGTGCGTTAGGAGACGCGAGTGAGAGATTCATGAATTAACCAAGATGAGTAACAACGACCTCTCGCGGCTAATTGCCTCCATATTTCTGTATAGTTTGAAATGTTTAGGTCAACGTTGCCTTTCAAAGAACAGTATAACGGATAAGCGAGTTTGCGGTTTTGCAGGATCACATTTAATCATAGATTTTGTAATCAATATCGAAACGTGGTTTTCATAAAAATGATAACATTCGAGCGATTTCTACATCGATTATTTGTAAATCGAAATCGGATATAATTGTGGAGATATCTTAAATTTAATGCTTTATAGATAGAATATCGCTACATCGACATCAAAGGTATAGTTAAAATTAAATGAAATTAAATAAGTTAAATTAAGTTTTAATATACAATGCGATGTTTAATTACTAATAATCAAATTGATTTCATTTCATTTTGTGATGATTACATTTTGTGAAAATTTTGTTATAAAATTTCTTTATATATTTGGTATGAAAAGATTAGATTGTTCTCTAATTTTCTGCAGTTCCTGCTGTTTCGCATTAAATTAGCATATTTACATTTTTCTATCAATGCTCTTACGAATGATACTTTCTTTATAAGGATTGCTTACTTTGCATATAAAATCTAGCCATCAAATTTTTACAAAACAATATACATTCTTGTATAACTCTAACATTTAAATATTTATAACCTTATTTTATATGGAAAATATTCTCAATTTCACGAGAATGAGAATCAATATCCACAAAGAATTAATAATAAAGTATTAAAGTAAATATTTGGGTATCATAATCATTATTAATTTTTTAAATAATCATTTTTACTCAAATTTTTATTTGTTTTGATTACGCAACATAATAAAACATTTTTAATTAATATTAATTAATTATTAATATTAATTTATAAATGATATAAATGATTTCTCAATAAAAATGAATTTTTTTATTTTTTGTTTATTCGTTAAGTTAATTTGAGGTTAAGAACCAATTATTTTTTTTTAATTCAATAATAAATTCTATATATCAAATTCGATTTTCTTATTAATGACAAATATAGAATTTCTATTGTATTTCAATCGATGATCTCTTTAAAAATTCTAAATAAAGATTAAAAATATAAAGAATTTATGAAATATTTCAAAAAATTATTCACAATCTTATTTCTACTATTTCTACAGATGTTTCAGACACTTAACCTATATATGTATATACCTATATTAACTTATATTTTCTGTCATATAAATGATATTAAAAATTTCTACGATGCAAAAAAAAAAGAGATAAAATTGCGTTATTCTCTGTTTATCATATATAATAATGATAACACAGAATGATAAAAATAACGATAAGAAAAACATACATAAAATCTACAATCATTTGAAGAAAATTTTTAATTTATTTAAAACGTGATAATTACACGTAATGTCACTTATTGAAAGATACGTGTATTCTTTGGAAAATTTTCAATTTATCACCTGTCATTTTCAAATTAGTAATAATGCGTTACTTCGCATTTCATTAATTTTTAACTTGTACTGTGATCCTTTATTTTTTCGAAATCGAATAAAATCATAAGATTTTTAAATTCACTTTTTATAATTGTATAATCTGTTACGTTCTCAAAGAAAAAAAATATAAAATGAGGTAAAATATTATCTTAATCTTATCTCCTTGTGTTGCAATCAATGAATTATAAAATACATTATTTATATTATTTTAACAAGCTTATCAACATATAAGAATGAAAGAATTGTGCTACTTACATTACATTTTTTTTCTTAGAGAAGTAATGAAGATAAAAGTGACAAATAAGCGAACTATTATCATATATATTTAAATAATGACTTAGAATTGCAATAAAAATATATATAATAAAAAATTTTGATTTTTATTAAAAACTTTATTGTAACAATAATAATTTCTATTCTGATTAATGAAATCAGAATAAAAAGATCAGAATAAAATGTTTTTAAACTATTATTTCATAAAAATCTATAAATATATTCTCTACATATATTAATAATATATTAATAATAATAATATATTAATAAATATATTCTCTACATATTGTTAAATGTTTTCATCAACCAAGAAAACGAAACTTAAGAAATAACTAATAAAACTAGTTTAATTAATGCAAAGACATAAATGAAACAAGTCATAAAAAATAGCTTTAATGACGTCATTTGATTTTTTTGTAAATAGCTGGAAATTTATTATGAATATATTGAATACTCTGCTTTTTATCAATTGGACTTCGTATTGAAGTGTTGCATATTTGAATAATCGTAAAATCTTTTTTAAAATTCATTAAATAATTTTATTTTTACATTTTTCTTACATATATAACTATATAAAAATATCAATGAAACATTGGTAATTTGAATATGAATTATTTTTAATGCTTTTCTGTTTCTAGAAAAATCATCAAATCGCTGTATATTATCACTGATAATTGTAATTAAAATAGCAATTAATCGAGAAACTTATATATTTTGTAACATATAAAAAGATAAATAAAAAAATAGAAAAAAAAATATAGAAAAAGTATTACAAGTATGCTGAGTAAATATTCAAGCATATGATATTCTTTAATGCTTAGAATTTATGGCAACTGTAAAAAAAAAAAAGAAAAAATAATATAAGTTTACTGAGATGTAAATATTCAGGTATGTGATATTTTTTGATGCTTAAAATTCATGAGAATTAAAAATCATTTATCTTTTCAGATATTCATCAGTTATAAATTCTTAATTAATTTATCGAAGTTATAATAGAAATTGCACAGGAATACCAAAGATCGTAAATTCGTGAGTTTATAGCAAAGATAAGATATATAAAATCCACGTTTAATTAACAAAATTCTTTTAGACACACCTATGAAATAATGGCAAATTAAAAAATCTATTAACAAGTGTACACCGAGCATACTTGCTGTTACTAATTTAACATTTAGATGATTGTAGATTATATTTCTGTTACAATATTTAACAATCTATTATAAGCCAATTCACGCGTCACTTGTATGAATTTCTATTATATCAATCATCTCTTAATACCAGCAATCACTTCCAATCAGTATCATCTTAATTAAGTAATGGCAAATCGATGCTTTGAGACGATTGAACGTTACACTCCTAAAAAAATATTTATTATTTCACGTCTTCTTATTTCAAGGAAGAGTTCATATCTACGCTGAAAAAATATTTATCAAAAAAAAAAAAAAAAAAAAAAAGAAATAAGAATTGATCAAATATTTCTGATTCACATTATACACATATACACATATATAAAAATAGTTTCAAGACAAGTGAAATTATTTTTGCAACGAAAATATATCTTACGAAAAAGTGTTTTAAGAATAGAAAAATATTTTTCGAATCTTTTACATTAAATTTTTCCATTTATTTTTATTCATAGTGGTATAATTCCAATCGATAGAAAACAGAACTATGCTATAATTTCGTATTTTAAACTAGTTACTTGGTATAATCACACGATTATAGATTAAAGCCAATTAGAGAATATAAAAGTATAATCTTTAATTAATTGTAATTATAGACGTCTTTGATAAATTTTTTCTACCATTTCTTTTTCTTTTTTATATATGAAATAAATTTTTTAAAATTCGAAAATTCTGAATGAAGGAGTTTTATGTACATTACACTTGTGTATCTTGGATTCGTTATGCTCGATTGTGAGTAGATATAATACCTGTACGACCTTAAGTTCCTGTCGTGGCCTGGATAAGTATTGTGCAACATGTTAATCAAAAGCAGCATGTAATCGTGAACCTATTTACAAGAATATCCAACGTCATCGTGATCTTAAGAAAATTGAAGAGTTGTAGAGTTGATTTGTCCTTGAAATGGAACATTCGTATTTACAGTGGTGCTATTTACAGCCAAAATAACTCACTATGGAACAAAACCAATACGACGTTGGATGGCCTTTAAGAGATCTAATAATAAACTTCGTACATGCCTTAAAGAAATGACAATACTAATTTTCATGCAAACTTCAAGTTTCATTATATGGTATGAAATGGTATGAAAATGTTAAATTATTATCAACTTGAATTTTTGAATGAATGAATTTTTTAAAATATTTATTTATAAATATTATGCATTAAATTAAATTATCATTTAAAATAGATTTTTATTATTTCATATTAAAATTATTTACTATTAAAAAAATATTAATTATCTGATTACAGAATGCAAATCGATGATAATTTTTCAAAAATTACTCGCTTTCTAAATCAGAAATTTGGAAAGTATGTCTCGATAGTATGACTAATCGTGATTTACGTGCCGATCCAATCGCACAAACACGTATTGACCAATAATATCTCGTTTCACAGACGGAAAATATTTTCCATTCACGCGATAAAAATAAAATCAAAACGACAACTACTATTTATATGACAGAAGATGCAATGTTCCAATCAAAGGAAAACAGCGTTTTGATGGATAAATGTATTTGTCACACCTATCGCTATGTAAGTGACAAACGAACAATCAAAGAAGAAAAGTGATGAATGAATAAAGCAAGTAGTTGTAGGAGGTATGTCA
Organism: Apis laboriosa; assembly: GCF_014066325.1. Taxonomy (NCBI): domain Eukaryota; kingdom Metazoa; phylum Arthropoda; class Insecta; order Hymenoptera; family Apidae; genus Apis; species Apis laboriosa. The sequence goes on from NW_025222233.1 coordinate 119,153, forward strand.
ACCAACTAACAGTCATCGTAACATTTTCGTTTACTATTGAATCTGTCGCTAAAATTTTTCTCTCTTTCCTCTCTTTCCTCATTCATATTACGAAGAATGAATAATTTTGTAAAATTGAACATGTTAAGTTAATAATATATACTTATTTACCAATTTAATTTTACGATAAGATGCAGATATATATTTTAAAAATAATAATTTACTATAGAAATTGAACTTTCAATATGGATATAATCGTAAAATATAATTATTAATCGTTAAATGTGAGGTTATATATGTTATTATGTTTCCTCAAATCGGTCAGTAAGTATCTATCCTCCAATTACTTCGAAATATTACTTGCTCACGATGAAACGTTATTACTGATAAAAAGTTTCAATTTTATTATCAATTCTTTTCCTATGTTACGATGCATTAACTTCTATCTATAAAACGTATTTATATATTATATTTTATATTAAATTAAACGTAATTCAATCAGTTTAAATTTTCATACAGATCAACTTAATTACTGCATTTCTGTTAAATTCATTTCAGAGACGAAGAAATATGCGATAACCTATTACCATTTATCATGAAAGAAAACAAAACCGTCTCTTGCACCCCATCGAGTGACCCTGCCTGTCTCGAGATCAGAGATTCTACTTGATTTCTAGGGATTTATTCAGATTTTTGTAAAAATATGGGTCGGCCATTAAATGCATCGGAAGTGGAATTTTAGAAGAGGAAGAAGAAGAAAAAAAAGAAGAGATACGCGATACGAGATAAGAATCAAATTACATTTACACAATTGAATATATAAATAGATTATTCGTTCGAGTTACAAAGAAAGTATAGTTAAGTATAAAATACATAAATGGCCATGTTACGTACCTACGTATTATCAAGAAACTAGATTTAGATCGACATCAAAATTGTTGTAGTTATCCTATTGTATCACGCGATAAGAAGCTTTCGTACTGATTAACGTTTTCCATTTCCTCTTAAAACGAAATTTCACAGCAATTCTTCGCAGAGGTTTATACAAAATTGATATACTACTATCATCAAAATCTAACCAGCCATCAATCAAATAATCAGCAAACAATTTATTAAAAAAAATTCTCAGATATTCCAAATTATTTGCACTGATTTCTTTCAAGATCTATCAATCATTAACAAAAGATAGAAAAATTTATTAAAAAAAAAAAAAAAAAAAAAGAAATTCTCAGTTCTGAATTATTCTGATTTCTTTCTTTTGAGATCTACATATATCCATCAACGAACGACACAAGCTTTATCAAAAAAAAAAAAAAAAAAAAAAAAAAAGAAACCTAATCCCAAATTAAAAAAAATAATTTAAAAAAATAATTTTAAAATCTTCGATTCACACAATCTTTTTCAATTTCTCGAAATTGTTTCCAGCCAGAAGCAAGATTTCTCAAGAGTGAAGGCCAGCTTCCCTAGAAGGCTGAGTGTGAAACCACGTGTTCTCTTACCTCCTAAATTCCGATCTTTCGTTATGGTATCCCAGTATCCTTGAAACGGCAAAAGTATCCTTGAACGGTTCACCAATGCACTCGAAAGTGGGATAGAAGGAGAGAACTGTCTCTGAGGAAATGTTATCGATACTTATGCATCGATAGAGAAGGCACAAGAGAGAAGGCGAAGGTGAACACTTGGAAAGGTCGTTCGATCGGTGGCAAGTTGAAAGAGTGGAGGTCAGTTGATCGAGTTGAAGACGCGCGCGAAGATGAATTCACGGCGAGGATCGAACGGACGTAAGATACGATCTATCGTAGCCTGAGGCCGAGTTAGGACTGTGGACTCTGACAGACCACGGGCGAGAGAACGTAGCCAGCGAGCAGGGCTGCCAACTCTGGCCTCGCTCTCTCGCGGACCCCACCACGCGATGCACACTCTTGGTAGCGATAGGTGTGCGCGATCTGTCTCGAAGGGAACCGGTGAAATCGTACCGAGGAACGCCGATCTCTTATGGTTTGTCCTTTAGAAACGTGTGTTGAAATGTTGAAATGATAAATAGGTGACCCCCTGCTGCTTTTTCTTTTCTTTTTTTTTTTTTTTCTTTCCTAGATTTTAAGTAGATTCAGTCGAAGATAATTTATTGGAAGTTGTAAAGATTATAAAAGTTTTTGAGATTTTTTTTAAGTGTGAAGGTAAATTTTAAGTAGAATTTATTAGATGTAGAATATATAGTTGCTCGGATACTTTGATCTTTGACGGTAGAATAAGATATTTAGAAATAAGAAATTTTAAATATTGAGTGTAGTTTTTTTTTTTTTAATAAGTTGAATAGGGAATAGTTTGTTGAAAGAATATGATTATCTTTGAGATCTTTTTTGTTTTTTAATGATGTGAATTTTAAATATTGAGTACATGTTCAAATTGTAAGTATTGAGTTTTTACAAATTTATCAATATGTTTAAAATAATTGAAAACAATTGAAAACAGCTTGATTAAAAGTTGTAACAAAGATGATTATCTTTGTATAGTTCATTGAAAATTCTTGAAATATATTGTTGATAATATAAGATTATATAAGGAATAAGTATATAAAGAATTTTAAATATTGAGTGCAGTTTTTGTATTTGAAATTTATCAATATATTGAAAAATTAATATAAATAATATAATTATTAATTAATATAAAATAATAAATTGAAACAAATAGTAGAAAATTTTCTATATGTGATGTTATAGATAATCATTGGAATAATCGATTGCCTGGGATAAATTTCATTATCTTTATTATTAATTCACGCTCATTCGTGAGATTGAATATAATTTTGATTAATATTATGATTATAATTTTGTTTCTTGTAAGTATCATATTTACATGAATTCACATATACTACTATAACTATATTATATAAAATTTAAACATCATTGAAAATATAGATTCCTATATTCCTATAAAATCACATCAGATATTGATAATTGCTTTCTTAAAGCAGAACACTTCTAAAAAAAATTTAAACAGACTTTCTATAAACATATTCTAACAAAACATAGATCAAAAAGAAAAATTTGATAAAACAAATATCAAATATAATTTTTATTATTCAATCATTAATTTATTTTTCATTGTTAATCAATTATTATTAAAATATTTTAATATTTTACTTTTTCTATTTCATATGCATTTTAGTAGATTTTTCTACATTTAAATTTTTCATAAATGCATAAACAATTTACACATAACTATATTATTATCATATACATATAATTAGATTGCAGATATTTATAAATGCAAAATATAATTTTTATTATTATAAAAATTAAACTGAAAAAATTAAAGAAATTAATCTTAAATAGAGACTTATCTTATTCTTCAAATATATACTACATTTCGAATATTTTGTGCTTTTTTTTGTTAAATTTTTTCATATTCAAACGCACAAACATCAGCGGTTTAATTATGTACAAACGATATTTACAAAACACACGATCATGAGATGTCACTCATCATTAATTAAGCAATCCACTCATCCATTTCTGCTTACAACAGTCGCTTGGTAACCGGTCATCCTCCTCAATCTTCAAAAAGAATTTCTACTTTATAAAACATCTCTCCTGCGCAATATCAAGATCTCACTAAAGATAAACGCAGCCTATGCATAAAACATAATTCGCGAGAAGCATCACGATTTTACAGCCCAAAGATAGGGAATATTTAATTTTTCATGCATAAGATGTTGTTTCGTACATCGAGCCATTCCATATTATCGATTATCACTTATTCGCGTCTCTCTTGAGCAGACCAAGAGCGAATTGTCTCCTCTTGGAGGTTGGCTTCTGATCTCTCTTTCTCTCTCTCTCTCTCTCTCTATGACTTATTGTTAGTCATATCGACCGACACTCGTCGTATATATTTTCTGACCCAGAAAGAGATTCTTGAGGGAGCGGAGACGAGAGAAAACAAGCGGCGGTGAATCGAGCTAAACGACTAACACGTCCATTGGCTAGTCGTATGTGGTTATTACAAATCAGGGACTCATTACTTGTCAAACATAGTTACTTAATTTTGGGAGACGTTATTAGGATATCTCAAAAGTTGAGTTGTATCTTTAAGTATTTAGTAAGATTCTGAAACAAGATTAGTGAAGATAAATATTTTTTAGTAAGAAACTTTTGTTTCATATAATAAGATGAATCATAAAATAATAAGAAATTGAAATTTTAGAGAATATTATATATTTAAAAATGTAGTAGATATTTTATTGAGAATCGTTGTAAAATGTTTCATTTTGATTTGTATTTTTAAATAATAAACAGAATAAATGGAAAATATAATACTTAGATTTTTAGAATAGATAAGTGTAATAATAAATAATAGTAATAGCTAATATTATTTAAAAGTGTAATAGCTATCTAATTACTGGAATTATAGAAAATATAATATGTAGATTTTTGAAATAAATAAATGGAAACATAACTATAATAGGATTAGTTATAATAATGGAAAATTGAAATTTTTTGAAATATTATTTGAAAATGTGATTATCTTATTGATTTTATATCATAATTATTTATTTATATTATAAATATAGCTTCAATTTGTAACGTATAATCTTTTAATGAGTAATAAAAATTATCTTTATTTCTCATCGTCTATCTCAAAAATGTTCATACATTTTATGTAAACATCATTCGATATCTATTGGAAATATTTTTATTACGAATTTTATAAGAATTTATAAAATAATGATATAATCTTATCAATATAAGGAAAAATATTGTAAAACAAATAAAGGTAGTGTTAATATTTTAAAAATACACATATTATATCAGTATCATGCATGTAGATATATATATAATGTCCAATGTAACTGGGACAAGTATTAAACTGTACAGTATTTAAAACCGTTAGAGATGAAAGAAAAAACGTCACGAGGTAAAATGAATTTTAAAAACGCAACTATTAAAGTACAACTCGCTCAATAAACTTGAACATTTTATATATAAAGTGTCTCACTTATTTTTGACATTTTGATTTTTTCAATATCATTATAAAAATTAAATAGTATTGGGAGGAGTATATTATTAATTTTTTTGTGAAAGTTACATGAAAGTCAATTTTTTTAATACATCAATCAATGCAACTCGACATTCTCTATATAAAACTCTATGTTAACTCATGTAAGCCTACTTTATTTTATTAATATATTTTATTTAGAATTAACTAAGATATTTCAATTTGTAAAATTTATGAGGGATTCTATTCATGCATTTTTTTATATAATAAATTCTACAAAATTTAAAACGTGGAGTTACATTAATTGATGTATTAAAAAATATCTGCTTAATTCTATTTAAAAACAAAGTTGACTTTCATATGACCTTTATGCATTCGTTCATGAGAAAATATATAAATAATGCATTAATAATACCAGAATATGTATCCCTTGACACCATTCGCTTTTTATCTGAAACATTTTTCACTACGAATAATAATATCTGAGAAAACCAAAGTATCAAAATAAGGTAAAACATTCTGTATATTTGAAAATCATGAAGTCTTCGTTGACCATGAACCATTTGCACATTTAATAACGCTTTAGAAATTGTTTAATTTTTAAATTTTTCATTGTATCTAGAATTCGTCAAGAATAAGTGACGAATAAATACTAATATGATCTCATGTTACAACCTTGGCATAGCGACTGGCACAGGTGCAAGCGCGATATAATATCATTTCCTTTAGCATCATGGTTTAACTTACGAGATGATCAATTATGGTTTCTCTCAAGAGGAGACAAGAATACAACAAGTATTAACAGTTACTTGTTAATTTAATTGACAGATTACCACAGAAAAAAAAAAGAAGGAGAAACATAAGAAAAGTATTGAAATACATCTGTGGATTTAGATGCGCAAAATGACGTAGCTAGATGTATTTATATGTATTTATTATTTTGATCTTTTATGTGCATGCATGACATTAGTTATTGATCGTTTCTATTTCTTTAAACGTTAAATGTGGTAATAAATCTAGCTTATTTACAATTCTATTCTCCTGAATTAAAAAGTTTCATTATTTTTTTCTGAAAAATACATAAAGTTTTTTAATTAGAAGTCAAGTTTTAAAAATAAAAATATTTTAAATGGAATATTTTAACTAAAGAAAGCAGAATTTACAAATTTTTTTATTCCTATTTTTATATTACAATATTATTTTATATAATATCTCATAATTTAAAAGATAATTATGAAAAAATGATTTTAAAAGCTCTTTAATTCAAACGCGTGTTTCGAGCAGCAATCATCAGTTTTAACAGGATTGATTATAATACTTACAATCCCATTAAAGCTACATACAGTGAACGCATGACAATGAGCCAGTACACGACAAAATTATTACAAATATCAATTCTCATTTTTTTTTTTTTTGCCTGTCTATCATTTTTAAAAAAACATTTGCCCATTACAATCTCTCATCTTTCAGATTTCAAACTTATACTTTACCCATAATCCTGTACTCCTCAAAGAAGATTAATTTCACCAGTTTTTCTACTTAAAACGAGTCCTGTTAGAAGAGAAACTATGTAAGAGCCCAATACCAAGTTTTCACTTTTCTCTTCCACTTTCTTCCTCCATTCTTTTACAAAGGAACTCCTGTACGATCTGAAAACAACATTATACGTGTCAAGCAACTTCTCAATTGGAAAACGTCCTTGTTCCTTATATTTACGGATAAATATGTGAAAGAAATTGTTGTGAGCACACCTTTACCCATACAATGTCTTAGAGAGAGGAACCACTTAGGTAGAGCCACAGTAACTTTATAACATAAGCGTGCCAGTTGGTGGCAAATTTGCGGATGCGTGCAATTGGCATTGCCTATGCCCTGCCGTATATACCTATATGTTGGCAATGGCAAACCAGCCGTCCAATCGGCAGCTATGAAGCAGTTAACTTAATATAGGCACACTCGGAATGTGTGCCATCGACGACCTCGAGGCCTTCCCTAGGTCAGTGCTAATTCTCCAGAACCGACCACCTCTTCCGAATTTCCGGTCAACCTTCAAGACGTCGCCAACACAGATCAAAACCCACTTGCATCGTTATGACCTGATCTTTCTTCTTCGCTTCTCCTTTATCCTCATTCGTTTATCCCTTTCGACGATAATATTCGATAATCGAATTTATCCCAAGAAAATGTCTGGTTAAAATGCTCGATAAAATGTATTTTTAATAGAATTAATAGTGTTTCTTTAGTTTCTTCGTAAGATAAATCGATAATTTTACGTTGGATGGCCGCAATGAGTCTGAAAGAAAATTTGTCAAAATTATAATAGATATATTATTGTGAAAATTGTGATTGATTGAAAAAAATATTGGGTTTAAGTTTTAGGAATAATTATGTGAAATCTAATAATTTGATTTTTTCTTTTGATTGAATGAAAAAAGAGATTCTTTTGTATTGAAAATTGCAATTCAACTAATACGCCAGATGGCAGTAATGAGTTAGTAAAAGTAATAATGTAGATATATTATTGTAAAAGTAGTGATTGAAAAGTTGAGTTCAAATTTTAAAAATAATTATGTAATGTTTGTTATCTAATTCGAACAGTATTCCATGAAGAAATCTGATATATAAAAGTCATCGTTATTCGATTTAAAGAATATTTCATATTTATTCAGAACTTCCTGATGATATTGGTTATTAGATATTGATCTTGGATTATTAGAAATTTACAAGATATTTGCTGTATAGATAGTGTCAATTATTACGAATCATGGCAAAAAGTTATCATATTTTTTTTTTAAAGATTGATAGAATTTTGATAAAATAAAACGAATAAAATATCTTTAATCTGATAAAAAAATTGTATGCAATAATTAATTTCTAAATTGATGACTCATCGTTACTATTTCAGTATGACATTTCATATTTTCGATGAATCAATAGATGATAACGATAATATCTATTAGAAAAATATTTCATAAATTATATTTATGATGCAAACTTTTAACTTAATAATAAAACTATAAAAATATCAATTCATGTGAAATTAACTTTCACTTGATAAAACAAGATTTTAAATTATTACACAAATTATTGCCATTTTTTACTTTTCAATTTCTTGATGATTCCTTATCATTAACCATATATTTAACATTTGTACGAAAAATATTTAAGAACAAATATTTCAAAGAAACAACGTTTCACGCATGGTGAATCAACATTTTTATACATGCAATGAACAGGAATCGTACTCTTCAATTACAGACACGTGTGTCGTTCGAACGCGAAACATTCCTTGCCAACTAATCTAATTATATGACCACTGAATTAAAGTAACCCACGACAAATCACGTAGGAGTTTAATTAAATTTTATCAACCATATTCACGACAATATGACGAAGAATATCCATTGTTATTTTTCCTAGAGGGCGCTCGAAAGAATCTCTCGGTTCGAGGGAAGACAAATCAAAAGGAAATCTAATATCGTCGAAATTGCACTAGTTGTCCATGGCAGTTGTTATAGATATGTCTTGCGTAACACTTTATTATAGATGGTAAGTAAAAGAAACTTAACTTTATAATTTAGATATAATTTTATATAATTTTAAACTTGAAAAATTTTTTTTTCGTATCTAGCGAAAACTTAAAGACAAAAGCTAACCTCATTGCGAATCGTGTTACGAATAAATATAAAGTTACAAATAATATGATTATATCATTCATAACATACAGGTAAGAATATTTCATTAGTAAAAAAATTTCAAAAACTTCGATTTTTGTTTTATACTCTTCACAAAACATATTTTGTTGTAACCAAAAATTTGAAAGCGTATCGCTTGATGTTCGATCGACAACTTATTCTCGATTTAATTCTTAAAACGAGAATTAAATCGCTTAACTTTATTTTATTTTTTATCGATTTATCCTTTTATAAAATAAAAATACTTGCTTTTATAAAAATATTTCTTTAAATTCTTTAAATTCTTTTAATTTTCGAATCATAAACTGAATCACTTTTGATTATCTAAATTATATACGCTAAATATCACTTACATCATCGAATTATGAGTCAAAAGTAATCTATATTGGCTACGAATGAAAATTTAAAAGTTAATACATATTTTAATATATGATATATGATTAAAACATGAATGACACATTTTTCATCATTTAGTTGATTTGAATAATTGGCACCGAATCTTCAAGTTGGAAATATGCAGTTCGATAAAATGGTCCACGCAAAGATATTACGTTACGCCCACGCAATAAACGGCGTTAACACGAGAATGTTAAGAGTTAATGGACCAACTTCCCGGACACGACGAGTTTCAACGGCCGTAGCGAATCATCTGGCAATGACATTGACAAAACTGTCATTTCTCATCGATCAAAGAAATACCTGTATTTTTATTTAAATAGTCAAATTATTGTTAAATGTTTAATCTCAAAGATATTAAACTATAGATATATTATGTTTGCATAAAACATATAAAATATGTTTAATATTAAAATTGATATTATTAAAATTTGATCAATTATTAAATTGATGATATTAAAATTTATTTAAATATTTTAACAAATATATTTATTTAAATATTTTAATACAGTAATAAGAATTTTTATATTTTGAATATATAAATATACATATATATGATGCATTTGAGTTCTATATTATATAAAAAATAGGAATGAAGTTTTATTATATACTAATTAATAGAATTAGAAAAGAATTTTCCTATTTATGCACTCATTGTATCATCTAGCTAATGTTAAAATCTATATAATAATAATTTCTTTTTAATTTTATATATTTATGATGTATAATATGTATAAAACAATATATATACAATTAAAAAAATATAGGTTAATTATATATGATCAGAGCAATTGTAATGAAGTTCGAATGATTCAAATTTAAACGAGAGAACATGTTATGATTCTCGATCAGTTGTGTAAACTGTGTAACTAGTGTTAGTATTTTGTAATAGAACAGAGGAAGCATACATATAAATTACAGTATTTATAGCAATATGTAAGTATCCAATACCACTATTGTAATGCTAATGCGCTACTCTCGTTAGCTTAACTTCTATTTCGTAATTTCAGTTGCATAAGATACATTCATTTTTTGTTTCTCCCAAATGTTTCTTTTTTTCTCCAGCAATAAGGAACGAAAGTATTAATTAATTTAAACAAAATGATTATGATTGTCTAAACAATCTAACGGTTATTAATGCAAGATACAAAATTTTATTATGTAAATACAAATTAAGGCAAGTATTCAATTTATTTACATCAAAGTTTGATTAATATAACTGATTAAAATGATCATTATTTACTTTCCAATAATCAAATACTTTCCGTCAAGTTGAATTAAATTATTATTGTGCCATCAATATGAATTTCTAAGATGCATTGTTTATCATATACAATTACAGGAAATGAACAAGTTGGCCTATTTCGTATCGACAGATCGTTATAAAGAGAAGGATTTGAAAAGAATCTATAATGACAGTTTGAATCGAATTCGATGTGACGTAAAACGTGGAATTTATGGTGAAACACGTCACGATAGATTAAGTTTTAATTCATGAATATTGTTAATTAATAAGAACATTAATATGCAGAATGGCTACGCTGGAGACAATGAAAATGATTCGCAAGTGAATATGTTAAACATTGTAACATATCCATTCGTAAAAAAACACAAATGAAATTATAATTCTGTGATCCATCATATCTGTGATTATCATCTGACAATAGATTTTTAAATAATTCATGTCGAATAAAAATATATATTTCAAATATTCGATATTCGAAAAAAATAAATTATAAAAAATAAATCACAATTAATTAATTTTCTATTCTGTCTAATAAAATATTTTATTTAGCATTTTTTATTTTTTTATATTTTTCTAAATATATTAAAATCATGTGTCTACTCTATGTATCTTGTAATTTTTTTTTAACAATAAGTTGTGATATATCATCGTATTATTTTGTTAATATTATTTATTACATTTATATACATATTATATACATATATATATTTATTACATTTATAATATTATATGTATAATATTAGGATGAGTTTCAAAATTATTTTATTTTACTTTTTCAGAAATTATTTTTCTTTTCTATCATCTGATACGTGCGTTTTATTGCAAGTATAAATATAAATTATTTTTCTTATCTGATAAAAATCCTCGAGATATCATGTACAAACTAGATAAAAATCTTTTCCTACTTGTCGCTATTGCGAAAGAATGCCAAGAATAATGTTTTATTAAAAAGACAACACTAAAAATAATTTATTTATTAAATATAATATATTAATAATTTATTAAATATAATATATTAATGATAAAAATATCGTAAGTTAGGATGTATACTTTAGATTATCATCATAAAGATACATTATAAAATCGATATAATATTTATTTTTATATATTTATAACATAATATTTACATTTTTTATATTAAAGATTAAAATTAATTGTAGTTTTAAAAGAAAATAAAAAATAATGAATGTTTACCATTCTATAATTCGTGTACTATGAGTATAGGCAAGAAGAGTAAAATAGTAGAAGAAAAACAAAGATAGCATAAAATTTGTGGAATCAACACCATCTTCACCATGCCATAAATGAAACTCAAAATACAAGGAATTCAAAATATAGAAAATAATAGAAAAAGGATAAAGATAAGATAGAAATTAACCGTCAGTGCCATCTTTTGAATTCTGACGGCATCTCTTTAAGACAAATTAAAGTAAAAGAAGAATTGATTGTTAGTATCATCTCTTGATATCGGCTTATAAGGTATTTTTTTCTAAAAGTACTTGAGAGATGACGCTAGCGATGAATTCTATTTTATCCTTAAAGAGATGCTATTAATGTTTAAGAGATGGCGTTGATGATCAATGCTGTTTTATCTCTATATTTCTATTATTTTCTGTTCTTATGTATTGAGTTTTATTTGCGGCACTCTAAAGATGGCATTGATATCAATTTTTATCCTATCTCCGTCTTTCTCTTATTATTTGTTCTCCTTATTTATATTTATTATTGAAATGCATTTAAGAGATGGCGCTATTGTCACAATTCCATATCTTTCATGCGTGTATATATATATGGTATATATATATACACATATATTATATGATTTTTATATATCGTGCATTCTGTTTCATCTTTCATTTCATTTTTCAAATAAAATAAATTGAAATATATTTTAATTAATAATTTTGATATTAAATAATATCATTATGAAAATTATACATATCTATGAGTAAGATTTAAAAAACAAATAACAAAACATTATTAGTTTATAATTTATTACTTTATAAAATTGATTATATTTATTTTTTAATTAATTATATAAAATATAAAATAAATAATGTTTATAACATTTTTATAATCATATTTATTATTGTAGTATATTTCTATATATTTTTTATTTTTAAGTTCTTTTAAAGCAAATTCATTTACTTAAAATATTTTTACACTCATATCAAATGATTTTTATAAAAATATAAAAGAAATTTTTATATATAATTATGAAGTATATATATAACATTTTATTAACATTTTTTTTAATTTTTAAATGAAATAAAAAAGAATTATTGCAGTTCTTAATTATCTCTAAATATCATTCTATTACTATTTATAAAATTATTTTCAAACTATCAAAAAATTAAAATATCTTTAGAAAAGTTTCAAGTTTAGCTTCACTAGATGGCACAATCACCTGTTACCTGAATTTTTACCTGTATAACTCTAAGCATAAGGAATCAACCAATCACTGGGTCGATTCTGGGGCCTCACTAAACCCCCACTCTAAGTTACCGCCTGGCTTGAGTGCAACAGGCTACGAAGTTCAGAAATTCGTTCGTCGTAAGCACGAAAACGATTTCAGCGTTTTAACGCTGCTTTTCATCACATCTACGTTATATTATTGCATACATATGGTCGCGTAGTGATTTTCGTGAAGTGCCATCAACAAAAACAAAAAGAGGTAAGCGATTTTTTTAAATTCGTTTAATATTTTTCTTACTATAAAGTGAATTGAACAACTGGTTCTTCATCGAAACGATATCGAATCCGCTATTCGACTCCAGTGGTACGCCAACTAAGGACATTCCGTGGAATCGCCCTGCTTTAAGAAATCGTGTGGGTGTATTTCTATTAGCTGTAGTTTGTTTCTTGAATACTCTTTTTATACATACAATCATTCTAGTTATTTTACATTTAACACTACATAATTTTTCATGCATTTATTGCTGCCATGTTTGAAGAACAAATTTATATCGTGTTATCTATCATATTCTTCCTAGATTGTTTTTTTACCATTTTTTTTTAATTTAATTTCAATATCGTTTTAAATAATATATTCGATAGTCCCAGTTTCACTTCTTATTTATATTTAAAGTATAATTTCGATATTGTATCATGAATAATGTAATCAATAATTTAAAAAAAAAACAAATTTGGTATAAAATAGATATAAATTCTTTTAATTATAATTTCTATTATGTCAACTATATAAGATTCTAATTATTTTTATAAATTAATATTTATTAAAATAAAATATCAAGCACTTAATGTCAAATATCATGTTAAATTTTACCTTAAGGTTAAGAGTTACGAACAGGTTTTAAATAACTTCGCAAAATTTTAATGATTAGTGCAGTATATTAAAGATAAAAGTTAAAAAAAAACATAATGAAATTTTATAATTAACTATACGAACTAATATGCATAAAAATATAATTATTGGTTATTGTTTTCATCAATAATTCCAAAATGAATTTAAAAACATCGCACATTTACTTTTACATTTCCGTGTTCATATCTAAAAATAATTATTTAACAAAGTTATAAATATATAACTCATATTTTTAAGAAAACAATATCTATATATTTTTAAATAGCTAAAAAAATTTTAACTATAACTTTAGCTTAAAAATATTGTTTTTTTACGTTAATGTCAATTTTACTTTTTCGTATGATTAATATTAATTAAGCATGTATACTCAAAATGTAAATATATACTTAAGAAACATTTAAATAAGAATAATTTAGTAATGCTTCAACAATTCGCTACTGTTCATTTACTTTCAATCAATTTAAACACAAAATAATGGCATTAATTGGAACAACAAAAGAATTAATTTTATATTTACACAAAAAATTAAATTTATATAATGTACCTATGATATGCTATTTGATTATTGTTGCATACCTTACATGCGTATCAGTAGTCATAGATTAGCTTGTATTTTTTTGTTCTCATTGGCGCCAACATTGAAACGATGAAAGCGATAAGAAACAAAAGACGCAAGGTAGCTTATTTACAAAAAATTTGATTGTGAATTATTCTGGAAGTTTTTATTATAAATGAATTTTTTTTTTTAAATCTTAAGAAATCTATTATATATTGATCATATATAAAATATAGTTATCACAAATAGAATATATATTTAGTATATACTAAATTATATATTTATTTCAATGAGAATATTTTTGCAAAATTTTATTTGAAATAAAGATAATAATAGAAAAATTCTAAATACAGATACTTCTAAAAATAAATATCTATTCAAACTACACAGTATTAATGATTTTGCATTTTTATTTTGTATTTCTTAATTTAGTAATATATTTTATCTTAAATATTGATTAACAACAATGAAAAATAAGAATTAGTTTACAATAAGATTTATATTATAAATTATTATAATACAAATTGCTCATAGAAATATATCAAGTATTTGTTAAATATTAAAGTATTCGATATATTTTTCTATAAAAACAAAACAACTTAGGTATCATTTGCATTATTTAAATGTTACTTTTCAGAAAATATACATAGTCGTAGTAAATTAGTATTAATATAAGCAATATTTTTTACGTAAGCAATGTATAGATTCTGTCGTCATAGAGTAATTACACATATAATATATATGCTGTGTACGGTATGTAAGAATTCAAAAAATGTTTATTATGGTAATTTGTCTATTATGGTATTATGGTAAAACTAAGAAAATATTTATCACGCGTTTTCTTCTTTACGATATTTATGGCAAAATTATAATTTGATTATATAGTTATATAATTTAGCTAGATAAAAAATTTACGAAATTTGAAAAGTTTAAAAAGTTCTATAAAATTATGAATATTTGAATATTTAAAAGATAAATTGTGTTGTTTATTTAAATCTTTTCAGCATATAAGAAATGTAAAATAATAATATTCGTAAATATTATGTTGTTTAAATAGTGCAAGCGATATCATATTATATTTATTTTACAAAAAATAAAAGTATAGAATTTTATTTTTTAATTTAAATTTATTTATCTAATCTTTTCAATTAGATCTAATTACAATTAGTTCTTTTGCTTTCCTGCATCAAAAACAATGATGTCTATAAAGGAATGCATGCATGTTGTCTAATAATATTTCGCATCCATCCATACGGTTCAATTGTGTAATATCAAGGTCAGTGCCCATTTGAATAATCTATTTTTATCCAAGAGAAACTGTGAAACTTGATTTAAACTTCATCGGTATTAGTGATTGTGAAAGAGTACATACATAAATGATGGTCAAGGTAGAAACGTCATTCTATAATTACTTACAACATACAAACAACATACAATAATTATCTAAAGTTATTAAGATAAAAAAAATACAAAGTACAATAAATAAACTGCTAATATTTCTATCTAAAACATTATTTCTATGTACAGTTGTTTATTGTGTATTTTTTTAAAAAGTTAAAAACAAAATATTAGAAATGTTCTTTGGAATAAATATTTCTTGTAAATATATAAATGCAAAACTGATTCTTATAAAATACTATCATTAAGAAGAATATCAATTATTTAATTTATTTTAAAATATCACATACATTTAAAAAAAAAATATCATATATATTATTTCCTTTTTCCTTTTAAAATATGATTTTTAAGTTACAAATTTGTAAATTATTTTAATATTTTTAATTTTTATAAATATACTTGCATATAATATACACGTTAAAAATATTTTATATATACATAATTTTATTATAATTATTTTTATAAATATTTAAAATAATAGAAATATTAATATTTATAATAATTTTTAGAATAATTATTTGAAAAAAATAACTAATTCTTATATCATATTCTATAATACTATATCATTTTCTATAATACTATAAAAAAATACTTATATTTTAAAATGATTAATATTTACATAATATATTCTTCGAAACAAATTTTATGAAATAAGAATAAGAACATTTATTTTATTTGTATATCTATAAATTACATAATAACTCGATTATTTAAACAGATTATTAATAGTGGCATTATATCATAGTATCGATAATTTATATATTTTACATCATAGGACATTCACACGAAATTGTATTTATTTCATTCATAAAAAAATACAATAATTATTTAAAATGAAAAATTGTACACGATTTGAAATACAATTTCTAAATGCGACTGGCATACTTTTATGAATTGAATTCAGTTAAAAATCTGGCTATTATACGTTACCATAATTTCATCCTCCTCTTGATACATTGAATCAAGATCAGAAACGATCGTACCCGGCTCCTGAATGAATAAATACCGAGTGGAAGAGCCGGTTCGCCAGATGCCTCGATTATCTTCTTTTTTCCCCCTCTATTTGCTTTTTCTCTTAGCTATAAACATGATACTCCTGAATCGTAAAAAATAAGATTTTTCATATATACGTGAAATATTTTGAAATTGGTGATAAATAATTCAAAATTTGAAATAGAATAGAAAAATAACATTGGTAGCCATTCGAAATGAACGGATGTCATCTGGAAAATGTGGACCCTAAGTATGATGAAATCTTAGCTTATAGTATATACATAGATACATAGATACAGTTCTGATATAATAGATTTCCTGTGATGCAGTCAACGATTAACGTATTTTTTAAATATTATATAAATATTTCTTAAATAGTTATATATATAAAATAGCATTCATCTCAGCAGTTTTAATTTACTTCTTCAAAATCAGCTTTATGTTTATGCTTGCAATGGGCAGATTTATAACGCATGCGCGTGAAAAAGAAAACCTAACCAAACAATGCATACGTATGTATAATATATCGATGTGAGTTGTCATTGATATATGCGCGTTAAACTGCGTTTTCATTGAAACGTTAAACTTTTTGATTGATGTTATATGTTCTTGGAAAAAATCGAATATTTCTTCATGTTTCTATTGATATAAAAGTTATATTTGATTCTGATTTTATAAGAATAATATGCAAGTATTTTTTTGCTAAGAATAAAAATTCAAATGTTTTTTTAATTATAATTTACTATAAACTATAATATACTAAAAACTATAATAACTTTATTATAGATAAAATATCTTTAAAATTTTATTAAATGTTCAAAACTATGTCATGTATTTTTAAATACTTTAAAGCTTTTTATAGATATTGATAAGAATGAGTATTTTTTGTATTTAATATTGTCTCTGTAGCATGTATAATTATGATTGAAGAAATCAGATCAAGCAAATAATAAATCAATAATATCAATTAAAAAAATTAAAAAATATAAATTTATCACTATATCATTTCAAATACTTAATAGAATGACCTAGAAGACGTATAATTATATTTATTTCTTCGTAATCTCTTGCATTATTAAAAATTTGATTAAATTGAATTTATTTATAAAATTAAGTAAAAAAAAATTATTAAAAATTAATAGAAAAGATTCTCCATGAGAATTTTTATCGGAGATAAATAAATATAACTATAAAAAAAAATATAAAATATTAATTATGATTATAAAGAAATAACTTTTAAAAAAATTAAAAGTGCAATGAAGTCATTATATCGCAGCGCAATTTTCTTTAAAGAATAATTTATCAGTTCAAAAGAAAATTATAAGAGTTTATCAGAAGTCAAAATTTCTAAGAAATCATTTTAAAATATTATCTTCGTAATATAAAATTTATATTCGAATTGTAATATATATATTTATTTTTTCAAATAGTTTATTTTTCCATTGGTTGAAACTTAATTTACAACGTAAATTTGTAACTCTATACCATATTATACATGAGTTTATTTTATTCCATTTGTTTGTCGGTTACATATAATCGATAAATATTTAAATATAAAATATAAAATGATTAAATGTTTATTTTAAATCAAATATTATAAAAACAAAAAAATTTTAATTTTATTTTTCGTTTTATTTTTTAATATATGACAAAAAAATAGTGTAAACAAAACGTATAATAAATTTTATAATATTGGATAATAAATTGTTCTAAATAATATATATGATCATCTGACATTTAGATGTATTTAACAAATTCTGAAATGGATATAGGAAAATGCATTACCTGTTTAGATGTGCAAATTATTATCTCAAACGTAAGATACAAAGGCGTAAAAAAAGGCAATGGCGTAGTCTCAGACAAAACAAATATATTATCAGTATATAAGATAAAGATAAAGGCTATGATAAGACGATAAAAAATGTATATTCTGTGATAAACTGGTAACAGCGTACTGATAGAAAAGTTTAATGAAATCTAAATGCTATTATATTCTCCTGAAATGAAAAAAGAAATGAACAAATGATGGATTATACACTGATTAAAATAAAAGAGAGATATATACTAAAGATATGCATTATATTATATTCATTTGTGAAATAGAATGAAATTTATTTTCATTCATTTTATTTTATTTCAAGGAAAATATAATTTAATATGATTGTTTTTTTCTAAGTATAAATATAGGAAACATAAAGATTAACTTCGTTTCTTTTTTCTATTTTTTTTAATAGAATTATCTTTATTTTCTAAAAGATAATAATTAATAAAGAATCAAAGATACACAATATTATTTTCAAATTGAATTTAAACTCTTCTTCCTTTAGTCACACAAATAGTCAATTGACAAGTCGATCATATAATATGCATGTATTGCACACCCTTCTATTAATTCCGGATACAATAATGATACATTACATAAATGATATTTGCACAGTGAAACGAGAACAGTATGATTAATTGAATTAGAGGAAATTGAAGATGCACTTAACAATTGATTTCAAACAAATTTGACAATGAAAAACAATTTTTTTATCTATAAAAAAAAGTAATATAAATTAATTATTTCACTTCTTAATTGTTTGGAAAATATATCTTAATCGAAATATCTAAGGAACGATAACGACGATTAAAATTGTTTTGATGTACGTGACGATTAATTAATAAATATACTGATATTTTATTGAAATATAAATGAAGTGAAGTACCTACTTGCGAAATTTATTTTTTACTTTTTTACTGTCACCGATACCAGATTGTGATCATTATGTTATAATAATGATATCTAATAATGTTTCTCTGTAGAGAGTGTGTCATTCGAGCCGGTTGATTTCACAAGAAATCACTTTACAGTCATACGACGAATTGGTATTGCACAGATTCGATCGAATCGATATGTAATTCTGACTAGGAGAACGCGTCGATAGAACGCCTCTTATAATCATCTTATAATAAATATCTAATTACATTGGAATGTTTTCCAAGAAATATGTTTCACAATAATTTTTCCGTTTCATATGAAATCCTTTTTCTTTTTTCTATTTTCACTTTTCATGAAATGAAAAAATTTTCAAATAGCGATTAATTTTTCTTGATATTTTTATAGCTACATTAAAAAATTTCCTTTAGATTAAAGATTATTTTATTAATTAAAGATATAATGATTAATTAAGTAAAAAGATATCTTATTGGCAATACTATATATCTAGTATAACAATAACAATTATTATTAAATCATTATTATTAATCATTAGAAATTGCTTTGAAATATTGGTAAAAAAAAAACAAAGAAATAATTATATAATTATATATGCGTAGATCAAATTATAAATGATGATGACCCGATTGCTTATTAGATTACATCATTATTTTATCGAATTATATTTGTATTGACCTTTCGAGCTCATTTTTGGCCCAATTGTGATTTAATTAATTTCTTAAGTTTAAAAATAATGAAAAAATTGTTATTAATAATAAAAAGTAATAAAGAACAACAAAAATAAATCCGAGAATAAAATTTATTCGTTATTCATCATCGATTCTATGAAATTGTATTAAAAATAATTTTATGATATTTTTTGTAAATATTTTTTATAACAATTATTTCAATTTCAAATTTGCTTCACAATTCAAGATCACAACACGAAAGTATGTTTACATGTGTGCGCATTCATCTATGAAATGTTTTCTATATTTATCTACCTTTATGTCAGTCTGTTTGAATCCATCTCTAGACGATGTCTACGTAGGTGGGCCTGGAATGTTGACTCGAAAATGCCAATCTCGAGATTTACTCGCTCTCTTCGGAATAGGGTAGCTATAGTCTCTATTTTGTACGCGTTTGTCACGTCGAAATTGAAACGGAAAAGCAAAAGAGACCACCACCTGCGTTATGCTCGAAGACAGGTAACTTTACCTGTTTCCAACCGGCCAGATTTTTTGAGAGTCGAACAAAGAACTCAACTGATACTTTCATGCACCCTACGACCTAAGCCTGTCTTCCACATCTTAAAGCGGCACGTTCGCATAGCTGACCGTTTCGAAGTCCACTTTTTTTAAATTACATTACGTCTTGACTTTTAAAATACCATTCATTTCAGTTGGCGAGGTCTTGTTATTTGTTGTCTGTTAGATACGCATTTTTAACATGCCTGTTAATAGATTGAAAAAATTTTTTCTTGTTTAATTATTAGGAATGCAGTTTTCATATAGATATAAGAAAAATTTATTTCGTAAATTAAATTATTGATTATGCAAAAATAATAAAAATATATTATAGATTCGTTCTATGAATTTATTTACATTAATAAATTTTGATAGTATTAATACTATTGGAATATACTGTGTAGAATATTGTTAGAAAACTTTGATAGCAAAATTATAAGAACGTATGAAGAATTAAGGATATATATATATATATATATTTGTGATCTAAATAAATTATATTCAATTGGCTTAATTTTGCAATTTAACTCAATTGCAATTATAACTATTTGAAAATCTATATAAACTTTGTTTAAATTATAATAATAAATTAGTAATATGCCACGTAATTGATAAAATAAAAAATGAATACAGTAGTTGAACATTGAACACAATAATCAGACATTACTGACAATGAGACACGTTTCGAGATAATACCCATATCGATTCAATGTCACTTTATATTGCATCTATGCTGTTAAAATCATTATTTAAGTTTCATTATATATATTTAAAATTTAATATTATCTCGATAAATAAAAAATTTAAGTGAAAATGAAATTTTTTTCAATTTGTATCATTTTTATATTAATTTTAATCTAATAGAAAGAACAATTGTAAACGTGCAAATTTTTTATTAAATTGATCTTTAAAAATATCTAATCATTTCTATTTTATAATAATTAGATAATTAATTTTTAATAATAATAATAATAAAAAAATATTTCTTGTATTCTATTATTAATCTTGTGAATTAACAATATGTGCATTTTATTGTACATATTGTTAAATTCTATAATATTATTAGAAATTAAATAAAATTACTAGAATATTATTTATTCATTTGATAAAAATATTAATTATTTTTGTTTTACAATGAAATTTATTATTAATTTTAATTTTCCGTAATACGCATTATTCTTAAAAATTTCAAATTAAATTTGATAAAAAAATAATCGAATATCTCATTTCAAGTACAAAATTCAATTATTAAAAAAGATAACAAGAAATATGATAGATAAATATGATAGATTCTTATAAAATCTTATAATTCTTCTAAATTATATGTATTCTTATTCATAAATAAATTACAATTTTTTTATTCTTTAAAAAGTTTGAATGTAGTAGTAAGATAAGAATAATCAATATCTTGTATTTTAATCATTAAAATTTTTATATGATCATTTTAATGCAAAATTGATTAATATTGATAATTGATTATTTTATAACAATTATTTTATAATAATATTTTTTTCGAATATTAATTTTAAAAATTTTTTAGATTTAAAAAATCATTGAATTAAACATTATAAATTAAATCACTGAAAAATTTTTATATATATATAAAATTTATTATATATTATATGTATATATTTAAAATTGTTATTTACAGGATACAAAATGAAACTGCTAGCAGTTTTTCTGCTAACAGTATTGTTATCTGGATTGATTTCATTAAATGAAGCTAACATTGATGCCACACATGTACCATTAATTAAATCGAATCATTTAAATGATTCTCTGGAATTGAAAGAATCTCTAATCAAAACAAAAGCTATATCAGAGAAAGAATCTTATTCTACTGATGCATCAGTAAACCAAGGAACAGAAACTGTCGATGATAAAGATGCATTAAAATTGAAGAAGGATGATTTTCAATTTATGAAAAATTTTCTTAATCCCAAAGATATGCTTATGCAAGAAATTCATACATTAAATGAAGAATCTAAGGTAATTTGTATATTTTTATATTGATTTAATATAATTATGTATTTAATATTACAATATTATTGAAATTTTAGTTCAATTCAATTTAGCATAAATAAATTATTAAATTAATCGATGAATTAATTTAAAATAAATTAATTTGTTTTTTTATATAATATAATTTAATATAAAGATAATTGAAATAATTGAATTATGAAAATTCTTAAGTATTCAAATAAAATTATGAAAATAATTATAGAATCAGAATAAAATTGCACAGCCTCTTAAAGCAGAAGTTAAAAAGATTAGAGTCTCAAATGCTTCAACAAAGAACAACTCGGATAACAGTGATATAACATTACTCGAAAATGAAAATGTATCCTATGAAGATGATTTGAGTGAAGATGAAGAAGACGAAAGCGAAGACGAATATGAAGATGAAGATCGTGATGAAAATGATGATGAACCCGAGGATGATGAACAAGTAATGACACAATGTCCTGATTATTGCAAATGTGCTGGAGAATATGCTGCTGTAACAACCGCAACGTACGTCTTTAATTATAACATGATATAATTTAATTATTTTCTTTATAGTAATTAAAGATAAAAACAATATTTATATATAATAATAATTATTATTAACAATAATAATTATAAATAATAAAATTATTAATAAAATTATATCATATCATAGATGCCATTTTTATACATATAACGAATTTGAATATTTTATAAAATTTATAAAAAATATATTTATTAACAATTTTTTCTATAAATATTTTTTTCTTTTATTTTCAGATGCACCAAACTTGTAGAACAACAATCTTTTAGCACTGGTATTGTCCATTTGCGCATTGAAAATGCTGGACAAATTCGTCTTGACTCTCATGCATTTCAATCACGAGGCTTTCAACATTTAGAATCTATTACGATTACTGATACGAGAATAGTCGAACTGAATCAAACTGCATTTGATGGCATACCATATTTATTTTCTGTAAATTTAACGCGCAATGATCTTCAAGATATTCATCCAAATACTTTTATAAATAATAAGCAACTATCATTACTTGCCATTTCTGGAAATCCATTAAAACATACACAGGACTTGAAATTACCAAAACATAGTTTGTTTGATGCTCCATCCGTTACAGAATTTGATTTTTCTTTTAATGGTTTGACGAAATTGAAACGTACAGCATTTGCAAAGATGAAAAGTTTGACTTATATTAATTTAAAAGGCAACAAGTTGAAAGAAATTGATAGCGCAACTTTCAATATGTTGGAATCACTTGTAGAAGTAGATCTTTCGAATAATTTATTAAATGAAATTCCCGTTGATCTCTTTGATAATAATGAAATTCAAACGCTTCGTATTACTAGTAATATTAATTAAATACAAATTTTAATATATAATGCAATATAAAAATTTTTATTAAAAAATTAAATTGTATTTAATTTTTAGGAAATAATTTCGCAAGTTTAAATACTATACAAGCATCAAAACTGAGATTATTAGATGCATCTAATAATAAAGTCAAAACAATAGCAAAAGATGATTTTGCTGGAGTGCCCTTATTAGATCAGTTGATAATTACTTCTAATGGACTCAAAAGGATTCATCAACATGCTTTTGTTAATCTTGATCAACTTAATTATCTCGACATTAGTGATAATAAATTAACTTTTTTGACAGAACATCATTTAAAAAATAATGCAAGATTACAAGTTTTATTAATGAATAATAACCCGGAATTGGACACTTTACCAATTTTCAAAGCAGCTAATGTTGAATATAATACATACAGGTAAAATAATTTTTTATTTAATTTTATTATACCGAATGTTGATTATCATTATAATTTTTCGATAATGAGTAGTAGATAATATATACATAGATAATTCGTACTTTGAATATATTTATTAATGAATTTTTACAGTATATATCGATTTGAATGTTCAAATTGTGGCTTGCATTTCCTCGAAGAAGAAACTTTCAATGCCATGCCAGCAATGACACGATTAAATCTCTCCAGAAATCGTCTGGCTAGTCTTCCAAACGGATTTTTGAATAGTCTCTCATCCTTGCGAATCCTTGATCTCTCTGACAATATAATTAATTCTTTAGAAAGTGAAATGTTTCATGGTGCTACCAGTTTAAGTAAACTCAATCTTGCGGGTAATCCTTTGACAACATTACAAGTAACACCATTCCTGAAGACTCCTAGTCTTACTAAACTCGACGTAAGCAGATGCGCTTTGGAAAGAGTATGGAGTGAAGCTAGAATTCCATTGACTACTTTACGGTATATAACATTATAATGCAAAAATAATTTTTGTTCATTTCTATTGAAAAATTTAATTTTTTAATGAATAATGAATACATATCATTTTTTAAATTATTTTATAAATAAAAATATAAAAAAATATACAATTACGAAAGAAGATAAAATAAATCGTAAATAAAATTATAATTTATCTATTATTTTATTTTTAGATATCTATCAGTTCGAGAAAATCTTCTTCATCATATCACCGTGGAAGAACTGAAAGCAATGCCATCACTTGTTAGTTTGGATTTATCACACAATCCTCTTGATTGTGATGTTGAATTCAATGAAGCAGTTCAGTGGCTTACCGATCATGGTGTAACTCCAATTGAAACATTGAAGTATTTATTAATTTTGAAAATATGAATTAAATGAAATATATAAATATATAAATATTCAATTTTTTTTAATATTTTCAGATATATAAGCAATTATGGTAATACTGATAATTATCAAGATTCTGAAGGTATTAGTCAATGGACGGATTTGGCAAAAGTAGTTTGTGACGGTATTAGTTCTGGACCACGACCGAGGCCAGTTCCTCAGAAAGAAAAGAAAAACAATTTCCTTGGTGGATTTGATTCATCTGAAGATTCTGATTCTTTATTAAGAAGCAATGTTAAAAGTGACGAAGTAAGTATAAATTTTACTATATTTTTGATTAATGATTTATATACAATTATAATTTTAATATTGTTTCTCGATTCAAAAAATATTAAAATTATATGTAAAAATTATTTTAAAAGTTAATAATAATTCTTTTATATTAGGAATTAATTAAGTTGCAAATTGATCACGGAATAAAATTGAATGAAGAAGTTGAAAAAGCTTGGACAACGCAAGATCAAGAATATGAAGATTTTGTTACTTCAGAGAATATAGAATATCATCCCTGGTACACTAATGCACTTTGGCCTGTAATGATTGTAATTATTATAACTTCGATAATTCTCTTATTAACAGTGCATATTGTAATTCACTTGGCGAAACGCCGAGGTCAAGGACCCGTTATTAGGCCACCAATGATCTTACGACAAGGTTTTATTGATAACAAGAATTGTGGTTTAGTGTATAAACCACTTCAAGAAGAAATTGCTACTCCCCATGTTCCGAAACGGGGAAGCTTTTATTCTAGTAGTACATTCCATTATGATAAAATTGTGCCAGAAAGCGTATAAAATTTATTATCAATCAAATTATCAATTATTTAGAATAATAATGTAATGCAATTTAACCTGCCGTTAAAGAAAAAATTTTTAAAGAAATATTTTTAAATAAATCAATGACTTAATTATATTCAGGAAAACGTGTTATATATAAACGTAATATATTTATAATGGTAAAAAATTAATTGTAATAAATTTTTACAATTAATATTATAAAATAAAAAATAAAATTCGTAAATAAAATGAAATATATATATTAACAAAGATATATTAACAAACTGGATTAAATTAATTATAGAAAAACACGTTTTTAAAGTACTCAATTTTCTTTAAACTACTTTCAAAATTTTTATAATACTTATTAATAATATTTTGGAAAAATTTTATATGAAATTTTCATTTACATAAACAATTAATATTTTTTTTTATTTCAAATAAAAAGTTTTTTACAAATCAAAGTTATATTTCGCTAATTAATTATATAACACTAACTATATATATTTAATTATTATTGCATATTAATAATTGTAGAATTATTATTTTGGGAAATAAATGGATTACTAAAAAAAAAAATTAGAAACAAAAAAAACAAAAACTAATAAATATTTTAAAAGCAGGGTTTTTAGAATACAACGAATGTATTTTTATATTTTAAATTAAAACAATTTTTTAACATTCATCAGATACATAGTTACAATAATATATATGAAACATAAGTTTCGTAATTTTTAATAGTGATAATGATAATATTATTCGCAACATTTAAGCCATGAAAAATAAGTATTACTTTTAAAGGAAAAAGTATACTACTAAATAAATTAATATTTCGTAGTGTAACTAGTACGTTATTTTGTACTATATATTATGCTACATATTGTAAATAATGTATAACGTTTAAATAAAAATTTTAATTAATTAGTAAATAAGTGAAAATTATTTTTTAATGTTCTATTCCATACATATCATATATTAATCATATATGTATCACATATTAAATATATGTAAGTATATAATATAATATCTTTATTTATATTTTGATTTTATGTATATAATATCTATTTAAAAAATAAAATTTTTTATTTTAAATTTTTTTAATAATATCATAATTTTAAATTTTCTTTCAAATAAATAGATATATATATATATATATATAGAATATACCCTATTATATATATCATGTATAGAATATACCATATTATATATACCATGTATAGAATATCATATATGTTATATATATTATAATATATAATATTAGATAAGATTTCAAGTTTATACATACATATATATGTATATGAATTCATATATATTTCAAAATCTTTGACCTCAAATATAATCGATGTTAACACAAAAAAAACTAATAATATATTTTAATCAGTTTACTCTTCAAGTAACTATTTGAAATATGATAATTTGTCCTACTTTTTAACTTATTTTTTAAATAAAAATATTTAAAATATAATTTAGAGATAATAATATTATTTATTATTTGTTCTATTTCAATCAATAAAAGATTATAAATTTTCTGTTTGAAAATTTTAATTTTTTAATCAAATTCATTTGATATTAAAGAAAATCTAAATATTGATACGGTACTGATATTCTGAACATAAAATTATTCCATTATAGATAAGTATAACAGAATTGTATCCAAATGTTTAGTATTAATTAAAGAACGCTATAGATCGATCAGTTTCTAAGAATTAATATTTTTCACAATCAATATTTTTATATTCAAATTTTAAAACTTTATTTTATAGTCAAAAATTTATTATTAAAAAATGCTTTCCAAAAGACGCATTTTAGATCTATTACAAGTTATTTCTTCTCAATCGTAAGTATACTTATAAATATATAGTATAAATATATAAAATTATATAATTAATTTATCTTAAAAACCATTTTATAAATTATTATATATTTTAATTTTTATATAATATATTATATTTTATAATATCAATATTTATGTATATATATATATTATATATATATTATTTATATTATATATATATATATATAGAGAGATACAAATTATATATTATTTGAAAAATTAATATTATGTATAAATTTTTTCATATTAATATATTTCTATGTAAGAACAAGAAAATTTTTATTTTTGATATATTGATTAATTTAAATTTTTTATAGTTGTAAATGCCCAGCTCATGCAAATCCAAGAAGTACTTTATGTGAACTAAAAAAAGTTCAAAGCACAGTGGCTAGTGCTACATTAACAAAAGAATATGCATTTGAAGTATGTATTTGCAATATTTAAAGATAAATAACCTATAATGAAAATAATAATATAATGAAGCTTGATTATAGATCAAATACATGATACAAAAAAGAAAATTCATACTTTATGTGCATAAAATTTTATGATTAAATTTATTCTATTAATATTATCTTAATAAAAATATTTGCAGATGGCTTCTTCTACAGTACGATATGGTACTGGTGTTACAAGAGAATTAGGTATGGATGTGCAAAATTTTGGTTCCAAAAATGTATGTTTAATGACAGATTCCAATTTAATAAATTTACCACCTGTTAAAACTGCTATGGATAGTCTTACTAAACATGGTATTCAAACTTCAGTTTATGATAATGTACGCGTAGAACCTACAGAACAGAGTTTAAAAGATTCTATTGAGTTTGTTAAAAATGGAAAATTTGATGCCTTTATAGCGGTAAGAAATAAACATATAACAAGTTTCTCAAAATATTTGATTTATATTTTTTTGAAATATATTATGAAAATATATTACTTATTATTTAAATTAGTAAAGAATTTTATATCTTAAAAAGTAAAAAATTAAATCCATTTATTATAAAAAGTAAAGAATTGAGAAGATAATTATTCTTATTAAAAAATCAAGAATGAAAAAGTAATTATTTTTATTTAAGTTTTATAATATTAATAATAGTGTAAATATATACTTAATATTACTATTAATATATTATTTATTTAATATAGAACAATTTAAAACATAAAATTAATTTTTTCATCAGATAGGAGGTGGTTCAGTGATAGATACTTGTAAGGTAGCAAATCTTTATAGTTCTGATCCACAAGCAGATTTTTTAGATTATGTAAATGCACCTATTGGTAAAGGAAAACCAGTTACAGTACAGTTAAAACCATTAATAGCTGTACCAACTACATCTGGTACTGGTTCAGAAACAACTGGTGTTTCTATCTTTGATTATCAACCACTTAAAGCCAAAACTGGAATTGCTAATAGGTAAATTATAATATTGCAATAAAATTTTTGGTTTATGATTATATTTTATATATAAATTGTATATTTGTCATATATTATTAAATATTATTATTAAATTTAAAATTAAATTTAAGAATTTGTTTATAGAGCATTGAAACCCACTTTGGGTCTTATTGATCCAAATCATACATTGAGTTTGCCAGAAAGAGTCTGTGCTTATTCTGGTTTTGATGTACTATGTCATGCTCTTGAATCTTTTACTGCATTACCATATACTGAAAGAACTTGTCCTTCTAATCCGATACTTAGACCAGCCTACCAAGGGAGCAATCCTATTAGTGATGTATGGTCAAAATATGCTCTTCAAATAATGCATAAGTAAATAATTACTTTTATTATGCTAAAAAATAATGTTTGCTAAAAGAATATTAAATAGAATAAAAAAATATAAATTTATATATTTTTAATAATTCTAATTATAATTTATTTTAGTTTTTTAATTTTCTTAAAAAATCAATTATTTTCAGTTACAAATAAATAATAAAATAATAATTAAAAATTAAAGAAAAAATGCTTTTATTATTTTTTTATATATAGATATTTTAAAAGAGCAGTATATAATCAAGATGATCTTGAAGCTAGGAGTAACATGCATCTTGCAAGTACAATGGCAGGTGTTGGATTTGGTAATGCAGGAGTTCATCTTTGTCATGCACTTTCTTATCCTATTAGTGGAAATGTACGAAATTTTCAGCCCATGGTACTTATAATAAATAATAAAAAAAATAAAAATAATAAAAATTCTTTAAAATAAATAAATTTTATGTTAAAGAAAATTATAATAAAAAAAATTTAAATACATTGTTTATTATAGGGTTATAGCAAAGATCATCCTATAGTGCCACATGGACTATCAGTTGTTATAACTGCACCTGCTGTATTTTCTTTTACTGGAAATGCATGTGCAGAAAGGCATTTAGAAGCTGCTGAATTACTTGGTGCTGATATTAGTCGAGCTAAAAAAAGTGATGCAGGCAAAATATTAGCAGATACTGTAAGAGAATATATGCAGATGATGAAAATTGAAAATGGTTTGGATGAATTAGGTTTCAAAAAAGAAGACATTCCTACTTTAGTAGAAGGCACATTACCACAAGTAAGCAAATTCATTATAATTATTTTTTTTATTATAAATATTTTCTTTATTATAGATATTATATTTAATAAGAATATAATAACTATTAATATTAAGTAAAATATTTAATTATGTATTTTAATAAGTAAAAAACAATTTATATTTAATTTGAAATAGTGAGTATATATGAATTTTTGAATGAATAACAATTAAGTAAATTTGTCATATATTTTTAATTTCATATACTAATATATATAAATTAACAATTACTATATATATATGTATTTATATCTTGTTTATGATCAAGAATATATATATTTTATATATATATTACAGTTACATATGTATATAATTTATGTGCTTTTCTTATTTATATTATAAATTAATTTAATTTTATATTATTTATAGCATCGTATTACAAAATTAGCACCACGAGAACAATCAAGAGAGGATTTAGCCCAATTATTTGAAAATTCTTTTACAATATATTAAAAGAAAATTAATTTTTAAAGTTATATTTTTTAAAAACAATAAATAAGGACAAAATTTAAATAATATCTAATTTTTTTCTAAATGAAATATTATCTTTAATCTATTTTTTAAAAAATTTTATTTTTTATAAAAATTTTTTTTATAAGTTATATAACGAAATAATCTGAACTAATAATTTAAATATATAAATGTAAATATATAAATATATTAGTAAAACAATCATATATTATATGTCTTAATAATATTAATTTATTTACCATCAAACTTCCTTAAAAAATATCATTCTAATAATAAATATCCATTTTCGTATATTATTAATTTTCTTGAATATGAATATTAAGATAATTTTATTTATTAGAAATGTTTTTGATTTAATCCTCTAATAATAATCTCACTAATAATAATCATATAAAGCAAATAATATACAAAAAATAATTATAATAATGTCGTGGATTTACGGTATTCGTTCAAAAATTAAATTACGCTTTAAATATAAATTTTAAAAATATAAAAATATAAAATTTTTAATTTGTATTATTTATTTCAAATATATAATTCCTTATAAATATCTTATTTTTACTTACTTTTAATATTCAGATATTATTATTATAAATAGTATTATTCATTATTCATTTTTCCTTCATCTTGAATCAATTAAACTATAAAAAACTATTTTAGATCTGTACAAAAAATTTCAAAATTCTTGAGTGATGCTAACAAATAAATTAAAAATTTTTAAACTAAGGCTAAAAATTCCGATTTTGAGAAAACATAAAAGAAACGAATGAAAAATAATGCAGCTGTTTTTTTTTTTTTACTGTTTTAACTAATTTAGTATAAAATTTATTACATTTTAAGATTTTAAATTTATATTTTATATTGCAATTGATTTTTTATAGCAAATTATATATTTGTAATTAAACGAATCAAAACAATTAATTTCATCATACGATTATTGTTACTATATTGATGTAAGTTATTTCTGAGAAATAAAAATAAGGTTTTAATATTTCATTTTCTGATGAAATAAAATAATTTTATTAATATTTATCTTTTAAACTTTAGATCAACAAAAACATTATTTTTTAAAAAAAAAACCAAACAATATATAATAATCATGAACATTATCTTTGATATAAAAACAATAATTTATTGATTAGTTTTATATTTTGTTAATAATAATTTAATAATTATATAAGATATTAATAACATTAAAATAAATAACAAATTTAATATAATAGTGTGGACAAACTAGTATGCACGAGATTATATTTTTGTTTATTATATTTAAAATGAATCCAATGCGATAAATGCTAAAAAATATATATAAAGCATAAAAATATAAAAAAGATAAGATAAAATGAAAACGTAAAATTGAAAAATTCTAAATCGTTAGAATAAAAAAAACAATGGAGAGTTTATTACGATAACAGTTTATTACGATCATATTTTCATCCCCATCAATATATATAATTTGTAAAAATATTTTGCTTATTACATATTGATTTATATTCTAATTTTTGTTACATGTTCTTAAATATCATCTGATTCATAAGTATAAAGAAATCAATATTATTAACGTTAAATAATTGAAATAAATCACAAAATAACAATTGAAAAATATTTACTTATCTGATACATTAGATCCTTGTGTAGAATTTCTATTCACTTTTGCAGATGCCACTAAAATGGATGACAGAATGGTATAATCGATTCACATATCGATAACAATTGAAAGCACGATATTAATTATTTTTATTTTGAAACTATAACTGTCGAAACATTTTATATTTATATTATACTTTTAGCGGTAGTCTTTTCTACATAATATTTTCTACATAATATTTTTCTTATACGATATTGATATATATTGATATATAATGAGTTAATATAATTAAATATTATATATTTTATTATTACTCAAGTTAAAATGAACCAATGAAACTAAAGAATAAAATGGAAATAAAAAAATCATACATGCATATACTATATATATAATATTAATTTCTAATTACTTAAAAAAGAAGAATTCAATTTATAAAGGTACGTATGTGTATAATATAATCAAGAGTAAGATATAAATGTTAAAATAAATGAATAAGAATAAATTTTATTTCATAAAGAATGATATTAATAATTTAATAAAAACTGTTTTCAATTCTCAAATTTATTATATGTCCAATTAAAATAAAAATAGTATAGTATATTTTGATCAAGTATTGCAGTATGATAATTTATTTTATTTTTTAACTTATTTTGTTAAAAAAAATATTTAAAATAAAAATAATTATATTATTTATTATTTGTTCTTCTTCTTAACAAAAAATTCTATTTGATAATTTTTTTTAATTATTTGATATTAAAAAGAA
The DNA here is from genome assembly GCF_014066325.1 of Apis laboriosa. Taxonomy (NCBI): domain Eukaryota; kingdom Metazoa; phylum Arthropoda; class Insecta; order Hymenoptera; family Apidae; genus Apis; species Apis laboriosa. Next base: position 152,362 of record NW_025222233.1, read on the forward strand.
TTTGAATATTAATTGTACTAATATTATGTATATAATATTATTTCATTGCAGATAACAAGAAAATTATTCAAATATTCAGTACTGGTTACAGAACATAGATCAAATCAACAAGTTTTAAAAAATCAATATTTTTTTGTTTAAATCCTTATATTATATTCAAAACAATGCTTTCTAAAAAACCTAATTTAAATCTATTACAAATTATTTCTTTTCAATCGTAAGTATGCATATACATATTTATATATATAATATAATATAAATATATTATATATTATAATATAATATANAAAATTATTTTATTTTAAAAATTATTTTTACAATTATTTGTAAATTATTTTTATAATATAATTTTGTAAATATTATTTTTGTAATTATATTAATAAAATATTTTAGTATCAATATTGATATATATGTGTATATATTATATTAAAAGATATAAATTATTCTAAAAATTAATATTATATAATGTTTTAATATTAATATATTTCTATGTATGAACATAAATAATTTTTGTTTTTAATATTTTATTATTATTATATTTATATTATATTATATTTATATTTAATTTAGATTAATTTAATTTAATTTAATTTTTTATAGATGTAAATATCCATTTTATGCAAATCCAGGAAATACAACTATATTTATTTTTTATGAATTAAAAAAAAATCAAAGTACAACAACTAATACCACACTAACAAAAGAATATGCATTTGAGGTATGTATTTTTAATATATATATTATTTATATGTATATATAATAATAATATATATATTATTTATATTATTTATATTATTTATACATATATTATATAAAGAGATGAATAATTTTATGCATTGAATCTAAATTTATTATAGATTCAATAATTAATGAAGATAATTATTTAATCTATAATAAGAGAAAGAAAATTTACACTTTATATAATATAAAACTTTTTTTTAATAAATTAATATTATTATTTTATTAATATCATTTTAATAAAAATATTTGCAGATGACTTCTCCTACATTACGATATGGTATTGGTGTTACAAGAGAATTGGGTATGGATATGCAAAATTTTGGTTCCAAAAATGTATGTTTAATAACAGATTCTAATTTAGTAAATTTACCACCTGTTAAAACTGCTTTAAACAGTCTTATTAAATATAAAAATCAAACTACAGTTTATGGTAATGTACGTGTAGAACCCACAGATCAGAGTTTAAAAGACTGTATTGAATTTGTTAAACTCAAAAAGTTTGATGGTTTCGTAGCGGTAAGAAATAAATATATAACAAGTTTTTTGAAAATTTTGATTTTTATTTTCTTGAATTATATTATAAAAATTTAACAAGAAATCTTGTATTAAAAAAAAAGAAATTAAAAATTTAAAGCATAAAATTAATTTTTTTATCAGATAGGAGGTGGTTCAGTAATAGATACTTGTAAGGTAGCAAATCTTTATAGTTCTGATCCACAAGCAGATTTTTTAGATTATGTAAATGCACCTATTGGTAAAGAAAAACCAATTACAGTGCAATTAAAACCATTAGTAGCTGTACCAACCACTTTTGGTACTGGTTCAGAAACAAGTGGTATTTGTATCTTTACTTATGAACCACTTAAAGCCAAAATTGGAATTATTAATAGGTTAATAAGTTATAATATTGCAATAAAATTATTGTTTTATAATTATTTACATATAATTATATATTTATGTATTTGTTATATTAAATATTATTATTATATTATTTAGAATGATTTGAGGATTATTTTCAGAGCTTTAAGACCCACTTTGGGTCTTATTGATCCAAACCATACATTGAGTTTACCAGAAAGAGTCTGTGCTTATTCTGGCTTTGATGTATTATGTAATGCTCTTGAATCTTTTACTGCATTACCATATACAGAAAGAATTTGTCCTCCCAATCCAATTCTTAGACCAGTTTACCAAGGGAGCAATCCTATTAGTGATGTATGGTCAAAATTTACTCTTCAAATAATGCACAAGTAAATAATTATCTTTATTTTGATGAAAAATAATGTTGTAGTAGTTAATAATGTAAACAAATAGAATTAAAAATATATAAATATAAATTTATATTTTTTATTTGGTTTATATTTATAATTTATCTTTGTTTTCCAATTTTCTTAAAAGATCAATTATTATAATAATAATAATATTTTTACTACTATTTTTTTTTACTATTTTTTTATATATAGATATTTTAAAAGGGCAGTGTATAATCAAGATGATATTGAAGCTAGGAGTAACATGCATCTTGCAAGTACCATGGCAGGTGTTGGATTTAGTAATGCAGGAGTTCATCTTTGTCATGCACTTTCTTATCCTATTAGTGGACATGCAAAAAGTTTTCAACCAATAGTACATATAATAAAATACAAATATAATTTTTATGTTAAGTATTAAAAATAATTTAAATATTGATTATTTATTACAGAATTATGGCAAAGATCGTGCTATAGTGCCACATGGACTATCAGTTATTATAACTGCACCTGCTGTATTTTCCTTTACTGGAAGTGCGTGCCCAGAAAAACATTTAGTAGCTGCTGAATTACTTGGTGCTGATATTAGTCAAGCTAAAAAAAGTGATGCTGGCAAAATATTAGCAGATACTATAAGAAAATATATGCAAATAATGAAAATTGAAAATGGTTTGGCTGAATTAGGTTTCAAAAAAGAAGACATTCCTATTTTAGTGGAAGGTACATTGCAACAAGTGAGCATTATGGTTATTTTTCTCTCTTTATTATATATTTAGTTATCATAAATATTAAATAGAAATATTATGACTATTAATATTAAATAAAGTATTTAATTTTGATAAGTGAAAAAAAATTTACAATCAATTTTAAATAGTGATTTATTGGTCACCATACATGAATGAATGACAATTAAGTAAATTTGTCATATATTTTTAATTTCATATGCTAACATATATGACGAATTAACAATTGTCATGTAATATAATATATATATATATATATTTTTTTACATTTTAAATTTTTTGGTATGATCATACAATATTTTATACATACATTATGGTTACATATATATTTTTTTTCATTAATATTATAAATTAATTTTATATTATTTACAGAAACGTCTTACGAAATTAGCACCACGAGAACATTCAAGAGAGGATCTAGCTCAAATATTTGAAAACTCTTTTAGAATATATTAAGAAAAAAATAATTTCTAAAGCCATATTTTTTTTACGAATATTATATAAACTATTTTTTAATATCTAATTTTTTCTAAGAAATTTTATTACCTTTAATTTATTTTTTAAATAAACATTATATTTTTTGATAATTATTATATGAACGAAATAATCTGAAGTAATAAATTAAAAATTGTGAATAAAATATTAATATTAAGAATACGATTAAATCAAAAAAAAATATATTGACATTTAGTATTGATACAAACAAGCAATTTATAATAGCTATAAAGTCATTTTTTTATCAAAAAATCCTTAATAAAGAATTCATCATTACAAGAATGATGATAAGGATCTCTGAATTTAATGACTTATATTCTATGGTGTAAATTTAGTAATAAATTCTTATTCTTATTAGATTATACATACATATTTTAATAATTTCAATTTCGCAAAATACAAAATTTAATTATTCATGCCAAGTATATCATATATGTTCATTAAATCATTGCACATTTATCATTAATATTAAAATTTTCAAGAAATTAGAGATTAGCTACAGATTAATACTATCCGAAGCAGTCAAATTTTCTTTTATAAATTTAATAAATCCTCGAAAAGTACTTGTATGTAAAATTTAGATAGAAATAATTCTCTTTAATATACACATCATCGAAAAATGTAGAATTATTGGTAACATGAGTTGATCGATTTTATATATTTAATGATTAATATTGTAAAATCAAAATCAATATAATTGATATCAATAATTTATTGATATCATTTTACTGCTTAATAGTTGATTTTTTATTATTTTGAGAAATGTATTAAGCATAAGATTTTTCTTTTAAAATATAAAAATATGAATACATGTTTAGTGACTAAATTAATATGAAATCATTGAAATGTATAAATATCATTTATATATTATATTAAATGATAATGATAAATAATAAATTTTTCATTCATATACAAATGATATTTTAAATTTCTAATGATATCAATTAATATCTAAAAGTATGTATTATCAATTTTTTTATATTAAAGAAAAATGTTACTAATATTATTAGTTATATAACTAGTTTGATTTATAAACATTTTTCAAAATAATTCCTATTCAAACTCAATTCAAATGAAATAGATATTGTTTTTATTATGTCAAATATTTTTTTCTTTTCTGTTCTCGGTTTCATTTTTCATATATGATGTAAAATTTGTCTTATAAAATTTATATAGTAAGTTTTTTTACATTTGATATACACATAATATATGAATAAAAGTTTTTTAGAAAATTCGTTTTTTATGGTGTATATCGTTAAGATTTTTAATTCAAAAATATTTTTTTCAGGCCAAAACTTTTTAAAAGTTAACTTCTGAAATTTATAATATTAAGAAAATAATTAATTTTTCTTATTACGCAATAAAATTAATCTCACTGATACAATTTAAAATTACATATAGCAATTATTTACCTTAAATATTTTATCAGAATGATGTTTGAATTTTACTTTTGCTGTAACTTTGCGTAAATAATTTTCCATATCCGATTATGTTATTAAAATATTATCCATATTATTTCTTTGAATCGTTGAATATTACGTTCAAACTATAAAATATTAAATAATATTTTGTAATTATTGTTTATTCTTATTTATATGAATATATGAATATATATATATGCAAAATATATATATATGCAAAGAAAATAATGATACGTTGTATCTTTATATATATTAATTAAAATAATATTAATTTACTTACCGTCGAACCTCCTTGAGAAATACCACTCTATCAATAAATATTCATTTTCACAGTTTGAACTAGCTTTCTCGACTGCGAATATAAGAGTGTTTCATTTATATTTATGAGGAACATCTTTGATTTAATCCTCCCCACTAATAATAATGTTGATATTTGCTTCTTGATATTAAACTATTTCATACTTCAATGATTGTAACAAATAGTATATACAAAAAAAATAATAATAGTGCCGTGAATTTACGATATTCGTTCAAAGGAAGATTAAATTACGCTTCAAATATGAATTCTGAGAATTTGTCATTTGTACTATTTGCTTCAAATAATTCCTTATAAATTACACGAACCTTATTTTTACTTGACTATTCAGATATCAATTGATTTTGAATTCTTCATCTTGAATTCTTCATCTTAAATTATACAAAACTATTTTAGATCTGTAAAAAAAAAAAAAAAAAATTCTAAAAGATTTGAACGAACGTGCCAAAAAAGTTAAAAATTTTCAATACGCAATATTTTTCAAAAAACGAACATGATATATGATACTAACTTGATATGGATAAATATAATGTAGTTTATTATTATTCAAATTAAAATTAACCGATGAAGTTAAAAAAAAATCATAACTATATATATATATATATATGTGTATATGCTACATCGATATATAATATTTTTTGATCATTTCGAAAAGGAAAAGGATAATTCATTTATAAAAGTATGTATACATATATAATATAAGAATCAAGAATAATGTTGAAATGAATGAATAGGGATAAATTTTATTTCGTAAAGGAAAAAAATTTAATAATTTAAATGCGTTTAACAAAAACTATGTTTTGAATTATCAAATTTATTATTATCTCGAATTAGAATAAGAATGTTATTATAATATATCTCCTTTAATGTCAAATAATATTTACTTAAAATATTTTCAGTTTCAGGAAATAGGTAAAGTGTATGACCTGTTTTAAACATCTTGTAAATCTATCGCAGATATTATGTACTACATCCATCATGAAATAATTTCAAAGTATATCTCATAATAATTATTTGAAAATGAATATCTAAATTTGATACTACTTCAAAATATATGCTGTATTCAAAGCAATGTTGTGTTTTCTTTAAACAAATGTTTTCTTTAAACAAATTAGGATAAATACGAAATAAGTACTAAATATTCAAAGTATTTATACAAAATATTCTTTCTTATCTCTAAAATATAACTCACTCTTGAGACGTTTTTTTTTTGTAAGAAAAATATCAAATGTCAAAAGATCTTGGTAAGAAATTATTATTTTTTGATACGTATCCACCAATTTTGCATACAAATTCGTGCTATTGATTTTTTGACATAATGCAAATGCACTATGTAAATTTTTATAATAATATATAATATTATATATAATATAGTTTTATCGTTTAAAATTATTCCAGTTGTAGGAATTAATGGATTTGGAAGAATAGGGAGAATGTGTTTACGTGCTTGTATCGAAAAGGATATTACGGTAACGATATTACAATAATTGTATACTCGCGTGGAAAATTTTTTCTATCCAAAGAAGAGGCACAAAATAATTATATTCCATTAGGTCAAGTTGGTTAATGATCCATATATTTCGACCGACTATATGATATATCTGTTCAAATTTGACTCGACTCATGGAGCGTATCCTTTGAAATTAGAATGTGAAAATGGGCATATTATTATCGGAGGTATTATTTATTTTTTAAGATAGATTATAAATTTTTAAATTTTCAAAATTGACAATCCTTTTTCTTTTCTTTTTCTTTTTTTCTTTTCTTTTCTTTTCTTTTTTTTTTTTTTTTCACGAAGAGAACAAAATAGCCACATCCCAGGAAAAGAATCCATGTAAAATAAATTGGAAAGGCGCGGGTGTGACATACGTAATCGAATCCACTGGTCTTTTTACTACGTTAGAAAAAGCAAGCGTAAATCTATTTTAATTTCTAGAAATAATCCTGAGAAATAATATTAGAAATAGAAAAAGTCGTGATTTATTTTAGTTACATATGGATGGCGGTGGGAAGAGAGTGATTATTACAGCGCCTTCTATAGACGCGCCGATGATAGTTTATGGGGTGAATCATACTTGTTACGATCCGAAAAGGGGTAAAATAGTGTCGGCTGCGTCTTGCACGACAAATTGTGCAGCGCCGATCATTCGATTAATGCACGATAAATTCGATGTTATTGAAGTAATGATTAGTAGTGTGCACGCTTTAACGTCGATGCAACGAACATTAGACGGACCTTTAGAAAGAGGGAAAGTAATTATAAAAAAAATATTTTATATCACGCTTTCTTAACTAATTTTTAATAGTTGTTAATTTTTTTTTTACAGTTATTATTATTCTACATCATATAATAAAATATAGATGATTTAATTTATATATTAATTTAAATATATTATTATATTTTTATTGTAGTTGTGGAGAGATGGTAGAGGCGCTCTTCAAAATATCATACCAACATCTTCAGGAGCTGCTAAATCATTGGATAAAATTATCCCTGAACTTAAAGGCAAAATATCTGCAATAGCTTTTAGAGTACCAATCCCAAATGTTTCTTTATGCGATATGACTTTTAGGTAACGTTTTCATAAATTATAAAATGTACAGTAATTTTCTGACATTGTTTAATAATACTTTAGAGTTAATAAACCGACAACGTATGAAGAGATAAAAGAAGCAATGAAAACAGCATCAGAAAACGATTTGAAAGGTATATTGGGTTATACAGATGATGATTGTGTATCATCTGATTTCAATAGGACAACTTATTCGTGTATCTTCGATGCTAAAGCTGGCATTCCTCAGACAAGTACATTTATCAAAGTTATTGCGTGGTAATTTTTGAATAATTTTTGAATGTATAAACAAATATATAAATCAAATAAATATCTCGCTTTGTTTGTTAATTAATGAAGATAAATGTTTACAGGTATGATAATGAATATGGTTATGCGCATCGTGTAATGGATTTAATATTATACATGTATCAAGTTGATTCTGGTAATATACCAGTACCTGCAGAAGAGATAGAAGAAAGTGAAGATTAATTATTTTGTTCAGTACTAAGGATATATTATAAGCCTACATTTTATGTAAACTAATATGTCTATTCTATCTATGTTTTCAATTAGATAATTTAAAGATCATTTATTACATTAAAATTTCATTTATTTCATTTTGTTTTATGTATGTATATGTACTTTTTCCCTTAAAAGAGTAAAAGTTTGATTTAAATAAAATTATTGAATAAATAATATTTGTATATTGTACAGAAATATAATAAATAATCAACTTTATAATTTATTTCTTAAACAAAAAAATTTTGCAGTATTATTACGATCCGAAGTAGTAATATAATATTTGAATATTTAAATTTGGCGGCGTTTGAATACGTCGATAAATTTAATCACGTGACCCGAACATAACCGATGGTATACGAAATTAAAGAAACAGTTACGTTACAGCGCATACGCCTAAAATTGCTGTCGGTTATATTACCGGTTTCTGCCCTTCAAATGACACACTGCTTCTGCACAGACCCGAGTGAACTGACGTAAGTTACGTTTTTTTTTATTTTAATTTTAATTCATCATTCTATTAATTAATTCTTTTTATTATTTCATGATATTATTTTATGATACATGGCATGTAATAAATGATAATCGATCATTTGATATTTAATATCAAATAATATCCAATATAAAATAATTCAAAATTAGGCTTCTATTTAGAATTACATAGCATATATTATGTACATTTTTCACCGGTTGATATGACGTCATTCAATATAAATCCTACAATAATTTTTTTATTTAAGAATCATTTTGAATATATCTGAATTTATGTTTGAAAACAATATATATTATAATTTTCAGTTGTTATTTGTTTTATCTTTAAGTTAATTTTTTTAATTACTATGAATTAATCAAATATTAATTATAATATTAATTATACAATATTGATTATTTAGAAATAAAAATAGTCAATTTTAGTATTTGATCAATTTAGGATTTTATTAAATATAAAATAATTTCTAGGAAAATTTGACTTTTACAAGTTTCGAATATCATTGAATCATTGTAACTAATTTTTCTCAATAATGGATTTTAAAATAAATTATAATTTTATTTTCCAAAATAAAAGTATATTTTCAAAAATATAAATATTTTAATATTTTTATCCATTAAATATGTTTTCCAAAAATTCAGAATAATTTATTAAGTTTTGTTAACTTCATTATTATGTATATATATATATATATATTCATTCAATCATTATATCATATTTTTATATAATCATTTATTCGTTATATGTATAATCCAAATTATAAACAAATTTTATATCAAAAAAATAATATCGTAAGTAATATGATGAATATTTATGAATGTTAATGATTTAATATATATTGTATCATTTGTTTATAACTTCCATATACTTTTAAATCGTATAATATAAAAAATATGTATTTTTTCGTATATATTATTGTAAAAATTGCAATATGTGTGAAAGATCACGTTTGTCTTTAAGTAAAAGTTGAATGAGAAGCGTTGAGATCTTTGACCTTGAGTGACCTTTATTATTAAATGAAATTTAATAATACAAATATCTGAAATGCAATATTATTTTAATTTATAGTAAATTTTTTAATGTAATAAAGAAAATGTATAAAAATTATTTTTAATATTAAAAACAAGAATATGATGAACAAAAATCTTTTTTAATATATCTATGTTCACAAATTATATTATCCATATTTTTTTACTTCAATAACAATATTTACAACAAAACACAATTGAATTTACAAATGAATTAGTATAGATATATCATAGATTTTGAATTATTTCAACTATGTTATATACAAATTATATATATATACATATATAATAAATATTTTCATTTACTTAATAAATATCTTCCTATTTAAGAAGATAAAAAATAATATTACAAATCAAAATATAATATCATCAAATCAATATCATCATCAATATCATCATTAATTAATATCATAAATTAAAAAAATTATTTTGAGGTTATGACGTTTACATTGAAATTACTTTCATTTACATCGATAACAAAAAAATTTACGAATATATTTTATGAAAACCAACGAATATTTAATGTATCGAAAATATGTTATCAAAAATTAAATCGTTCATTTTCTAGTTGCGAAGACATGAGTAAAATCGGTATCAACGGTTTTGGCCGTATTGGCCGTCTTGTATTTAGGGCTTCCATTGAGTTTGGTGCTCAGGTATTAAATAATTTATTGATATATTAATATATTTATATAAAATATATTTCATATATTTTTATATTCAGTTTTTATCATTCAGAAATTATTATAATTTTTTTAATAGGTTGTTGCCATTAATGATCCCTTTATTGGTTTGGAATATATGGCATATATGTTAAAATATGATTCTACACATGGAAAATTCAAAGGAGATGTCAAAATTGAAAATGATCAACTAGTTGTTAATGGTAATAAAATTGCTGTATTTAGTGAACGTGAGGCAAAAAATATTCCATGGACAAAAGCTGGAGCTGAATATATTGTGGAATCCACTGGTGTTTATACTACCAAGGAAAAAGCTTCTGTATGTATTCATACATATTAAAAATATATAATCTAAAATATATATACATATAAATATATATATATATTATTTAATTATTTAAATTTTTCAGGGTCATTTACAGGCTGGTGCAAAGAAAGTTGTTATTACTGCACCATCAGCTGATGCACCTATGTTTGTTTGTGGTGTTAATTTGGATGCTTATGATCCAAGTTATACTATTGTTTCCAATGCTTCTTGTACTACCAATTGTTTAGCCCCTCTTGCTAAAGTTATTCATGATAATTTTGAAATCGTTGAAGGTCTTATGACTACTGTTCATGCTGTCACTGCTACACAAAAAGTTGTTGATGCACCTTCTGCAAAAGTATGTCATTTTTTTTCTGATGATGTTTTGTTTCTCATTTTTCTATATCATATATCATATATCAATATTTTTATTTATTTTTATTATTTTACAGTTATGGCGAGATGGTCGTGGTGCTTGTCAAAATATTATTCCTGCTGCAACTGGAGCAGCTAAAGCTGTTGGCAAAGTTATTCCAGCTCTTGATGGAAAATTGACTGGTATGGCCTTCCGTGTACCAGTACATAATGTATCAGTTGTTGACTTAACAGTCAGACTTGGCAAAGGTGCAGACTATAAAACTATAAAAGCTAAAGTAAAGGAAGCCTCTGAAGGACCATTGAAAGGAATTTTAGGATATACGGAAGATGAAGTAGTTTCTTCCGATTTTATTGGTGATGACCATGCCAGTATTTTTGATGCTAAAGCTGGTATAGCTTTGAACAATAATTTTGTTAAGTTAATTTCATGGTATGATAATGAATATGGTTATTCATGTCGTGTAATTGATTTAATTAAGTACATGCAGTCAAAAGAGAAGTAAATTATTTTGCATATTTATATGTAACACATTTTCATGTTTCTATGAGCATATCGTTGTTGCATGTATATTTCAAACTAAATAACGTTATGTTTAATCAATAGATTCCAATCACAAATTAAAATGTGAAATAAGAGTATTTTTAGCAGATTTTTTTTTGCATATAAAATAGTTATAACTAATATTATATAGATATCAATCGGAAGAAGTACAAAAAAAAACAGTTTTTAAAGTTTATTATTTAACTTAAATTTTCGCTCATAATTTTTAAATAAGTTCGTAAACATATATAAAAAATATGAATGCAAATATATATAATTTATATAGTTACATATACAATATGCAAAAATTATTCTGGTATCATATATTATCTAAAAAAATAATTAATTAAAAAAGTAATGCAATTAAGAAGTAATTAATAAAAATATATTAATTACGATTAATTAGAATTATTAAAAAAATAATGTATGTTACATTTAATTATTCTTAATCATTTATTCATTTATCCACATTTATAATTAAGAATTTAAAATATTTCCGATTTATTTCTGTAATATTATTTGTCATTCAACTTATTGATATCAATAAAAATTGTTATGAAACTAAGAGAGTGCTTTATTTAATTTTTCAAACATTTCTTTATCTCCAACTATATATTGGTACATTTTTACAAGATTACAATGAATAATAGGAATGGAATAAATCAACAGTTAATTTCATATACTTTCTGTACAATTTTTGTACATTTACAAAAAGATTTTTTTATATAATTATTAATTGGAATATTTTTAAATAATTCTAACAAAAGTTTTTAACTATCAAAGAAATGGTAATAATATTAATTACAATGTTATTAAAGTTTTATATCGTATGGCACAAAAAATAATTCAACATTTCTTAATAGTATTAAATTAATTTTTATAATGATATCGAATAATTTCAAGAACATTGTCTTTATATACAAATAAAATCGTCTGGACTTATGAAAACAATAATTTGATGTAATATTTTGTATTACAATTAAAAATACAATTGAATAATCTATATAGAATAGAGAAAATAGAACGTACAAATTGATTAAAAGTATTAACGATTTTTTTTAAAGTATATTTATTCTTTGAATGTTCTGTTCCTGCAGATTTCATTTTCTCTCATTCCTTGTTTTAATCCTATTTGCTATGTACAATTATTATCATCACGAAATGAAATATATTGTAACATTTTAGGAATACCAATCCGTTATGTCATGCTGTGAAAAATTTGGTTGTACAGCGATACGAAAATACAATTTTATTTTGTTGCCATAAACAATAAACATTCATCACTCGCTTTTATACTATGTTTTTCATAGTTTTGTAGTATACAGTAACCATCTTTCGCTTTCGCGCGCGCGCTCTCTCTCTCTCTTTTTCTTTTCTACTTTCCCCTTTTTGATGCAATTTTTCTATTCAACTTTAAAAATTCTTTAATATATATAAAGTATTATTTCTCAGCAATTTAGCATAATCTTATGCATAAAAAATATAAGTTTTTAAAATTATTTGAACGTTAAAATGCTGTGTAACATTAGAATACTAGAGAGTGGCAGATGTTACTACAATATTTGTATCCACATTTCTAATAATGCACACTGGAATTATCTGTGAAAGAGAATAAAATGTGAATAGCGTAACCATAAAGAACTTTTGTTAACAATATTTTTTTAATATTTCTACTAACAATTAAAACATCTATTTTTTCCTATGAATTAAAATATTTATAAATATATTAGCAAATCACATATCTCTAAAACATTAAAAATATACAAAAGGACATTAGAAATCTAATTAATTTTTTAAACAATAACCGACAGTGGAAATAGATTGAATAGTTAATTAGATAATTAGATAATTTTTATTAATATTTGTTTTGAAATATTAATTTTAGGTTACGCTAACTGTTATGAAACTTTGCAAAAAGAAATATTCTAGACTAGCATGACACATGAGATATTCGATTTTACAACAAATTTAGGAAAAATCGATAATTCACAGTTTGGAGTCTTTAAAGATAATAACAAATTACATCATGTTAAAAGTAAAAGTTTTGCACGAAGATTTATACGTTCTTGAAGTGCGCTAGCTAATTCTCGTGTTAATTCTTCACAAACTAATCGCAATTCGGCGTTTTTTTCTCTTAATTCTTGTAATGTTAATTTTTTTGATTCTTCCACTTCATCCTTGGGAGCTTCTTCATCTCCACCTTCTCGCTCTATAAAAAAAAAGAAAAAAAAAAAAAAAAAAAAAAAAAAAAAAGAAAGAAAAAAAATTATAATATCTTAGAATCCATAGAGATATATAAGATTTTAATAAAAAAAATAAATAAAAGACTTACTTGGACTTGGTTTTCTATAAATATGAAACGCACCACAGACACCAGTAAATTGTTGTGATTGTGGAGTTTCCAGAGATGAATTTTCAGGTAGTTCGCTCTTTGGAGAAAAGTGAGAAAAATCAGCAACAAAACCTTGATTTTCATTTAGGGCTTTTTGTCCCTCTCCCTCACTTTTTTGACCAACCAATTTTCGAGGTGAAGTCTGTAGTAGAGATATATGACAAAATTTTCTTTATAACAATAATTTTGCCTACACATTTTAACTTTCTGAATCCATAACTGTTAACATCTAAAATATCTGAAATATCTACTGTGCAGATCCATAAAAGCAGCTTAATTAAATGTAGGTCTCATTATTAATAATTTTAATTTAAACATTTCATAATTGAGTTTTCATTATAGTTTTTTAAAAAAAAATAAGTGAAAATACTTACAATTCCAGGAGAGATTCTTGGTGGAACTAGCGGAGGTGCTCCAAGGAAACTTTGACCATTTTTCCCTACAAGAACGCGCACAGTTTGAAGCGTAAAACTTTGCTTTCTCAGCCACAGATGAAAAGTATCGCACAGTATTGGTAGCAACATATACCTAATTTATTAAGATCAAGACTAGAACTTCTTGCATGTGTTCTGTATGGTCTGGGTGGTGGTGGAGGCGGTGGTTCCTTCTTTGGAGTTACTATAATAGCTTCTTCAGGAGGTGGAGGTGGTTTTTTAATGAGAGGTCGTTGCACCAATGCACTTGCTGTACGTTGGAGATCATCATCTCCTAATGTAGTGCAGCTATTAGCGTTGCCATTTGCTCCAGAAGCAAGAATTGCTGCTTCAGGTGTCAAACGCAATGGTACAGGATGCAGAATTTTAGGATCTTTTTCAACAGCAGATTTTTGAAAATCAAAATTTACTAATTGTAAACCTGGACTAGTCAAAGAACTGCTAGTTCCAGTCGGCGAATCAACAAATTTTGTCCATTCTTTATTTCTTTCACGAGTACCAGAAGTATTAGGTGGAGTAGTTTTTTGAATAGTAGTAGTTGGTGGAATGGATGGTGGACCAGTCTTTTGCTTAAGCAAAGGAATTAATAATGGTGGAGGTAAAACATCAGGTAGAGGCACATGATTTCTTCGTAACACAACAAGATGCATAGCCACTAAAAATTCTTGTAAACTCAATGCTCCATCTCTGGTAATATCTGCTAATTGCCAAATGCGACTAAGTTCTCCTAAAGGAAGTCCAGACTTTTCAAAAAATGTCCTGGCTATGGAACCATGTAGAAGTCCTTCAGGATCAAGTTGTAATTGTGAAAATTGAGTAGTATAATATTCACGTTGTTCATCACTAATTATCCATACTTCTTCAGGTGGAAATCCTGAGCCATCACCATCTCCTTCACCTTCATCACTGCTATGACGTTCTGAACTTTCTTCTTCAGTTCCTAATAATTGCCTTTGTTCTTCAGATACTAACAATCCTTGCCAACCTCCAGATACAGAATCTAATATTGTTTCACCACCTATATCATTATTTCTCTCCTGTATTATACTATTTGTTGGTGTTGGAGAATCTGTACTACCACCAGTTTCTCTTGGAGACTCTGCTTCACTTTCACTTTCTGTAGTACTTTCTGGAGCATGGCGGTGACTCTTCATTGCCCTATTTGAATCTGAACTTCTTCTACCATCTTCTTCTCCGGATGCTGGCCAAGTAAATCTTGGTAATGTAATAACATCCAAAGGCATAGTAATTATATCTTTACGGATACTAAGTCCTGCTTGATGAGCTGCTACAAGTTTTAATAGCACAAAGAATTGTTTTTTTCCAAGATGCGTACCAATGTGTGCTGCTTCAGTTCCAAAACAGATATCCAATATCTATAAATTAAAATATATTTTGTATTATATATTTGTGCATAATCGATTAATTTTATTTAAATTTGTTTTTAAATATATATTTATATTTGATATACACAATTTAAAATATGTTATATTAAATATTCCCCAAAAAATAACAACTTAGATTAATATATAATTGTATTACACATATTTATTTTAAAGATTACTAAGAAAATTCGAATGTTTATATTATATTTTTTTATGTTATATTCTTTATATTATTATTTATCAAATTATATTTATAAAATATATAAAACTATTAAATATTTAAAATATTTAAAATATTTAAAATTTAATTGTTATTAAATTCTTTTGAATTTTAAATTTTCATTTATAAACATTCTCTATCATAAATTTTTTTTAAATATTTATAACAATAACATATTAATATTGACATATCAAAAGCAATGGTTGAAAAAAATTATATTTGATTTATTTTCAATTTAAAATTATGAAGACATACTTAACTACTTTGTTTATAATTTAATTACAATGCTTATAATCTTCTCATAATAGTTCTTTAATCCTAACCTTCATGAGCTTTCATAATTTGCCGATATTACATTATATTAAACAAATTAAACGCCCACTTCATTATGATTAAAAAGATTCTATGATTTTAATATTATAATTGTACATATGACAAAAAACTAACAGCTGACAGACTATATGCAATGAATAAATGTAATTTACCTTCATCGTGACAACTCCTGGTAAATTTGCCGAGCGTAATAGTTCGGCAACTTTGATTACCGGTACACTATCGCTGTCTGCATTTTCACAGCAATAACTAAATATGTCTTCATAATATTGATGTTCGGTCATCGTTAGGTGAAGACTAGCCATCGTGATCGACTCCCAATCCATCTTGGCGACAAATCAGAGCGGAGCAATGAACCGCTTTTACACTCGTTACGTACAAACTGGGTCCGTTCTCTTTCTGTACTCTCTTCTTCTCTTACTCTTTCTATCTTTTCTATCCCTCTTATTCGTTGTTCTTCCGTTCTTGACACGGTCTGCTTCACAGGACGGTCGTGATCAGTATGTAGTCACATTGCACGATAATGTTATGATTTTGATAAATCCCTTGGAAACGTAAGACACCATTTGTAGACTACATCCCATGCATCACAAAATTACCGCTCGACCGCCATCTTTCTATTCCTTCGGTGTTTGACATTATTATAATTCATGTGCGCACACTATCTGAACTGTACAACTGACGTTTCTACGGTATGTGCGCATTAACTTTATCGGATTATAAGTGTTCTTACTGCGCATGCGTTTTCTTCCATGATGATAACGCGGGATTTTAAATTTTTCTAAATCTTTTATTTGGTCAATCTTTTTATTTGCTTGACAGTACAATTTGCTATTATAATATTTGTCTTCTTTTTATTTTCATGTAATATATTTCACGCATAACGATAATATTACAAATGAAAAATTATTTTATTCTTATAATATTTTGATCGTTTTTCCCACTACTTTTGTTTAATCGTGTTTTAATCTTGCTAGGACAAAATAGCGTCGAATTATTCTCTTTTAATTAAATGTTGTCAAGTTTTAGACTATGATCATTGCAATGTCATTAACTATTTTTTGTTATATAATTCAGTGGTATAAAAAAGGTAAATGTAACTATCGTTTTGTTTCACATTTAAGATGCATTATCTTATACGGGTGTATGTACCAGAAAACTAAGCGTTTAAACTTTCGCTTCTTTGAAAATAAACGAAAATTGTTTGAACGTAGCAAACTGCGATGCGAAAGAAAAACCGTAGAACGCTTACGTTGTGACAACAATACGAACTGATGCGTGACTAGAGCGTATTATTATGATCGATCCTTACAGATATACTTAATTTCGAATCTAACAATTTTACATAAACTCGATGCGATTAGTTTATCTGTTAATCTAATAATAATATGAATTGCAAATGCGTAATGAAATGTCACCATGAATCATAGGCACGATAATTCCTCAAGTGTAGTTCGATGTCGCAGAAAAGCATATTACTAATGGCAGATATTATATATTTTCGGTAATCGAAGAAGACTGACATTTCTTCGTATTGCCGTAACGTCCAGTTACCGGTTTTTGTCCAGCCGTTTTAAATCGATGCAGCACTGGTGAACTTTCCCTTGGACTACCGCTAATATTATCGAAGTCCCAACTCGCGAAATGTTCCTCGAAAAGTTCTTCGAGTTTCTTCGATAGTGTTTCGATTACTTTTACTCGATCATGATCATCCTGCGATAAAACGATTGATAAAAATTTAAAGTAAATTTCTTTAATAGAAATTGAAACTTTTGAAAATCAGATAAAACTCTCAAAACTTTTATTCACCATTTCGTATCGACTCGGTAATAATCGGACGCAATCGGTTCGAGAATAAGACAGTAATAGTATAATTATTAAGGTTTTTAGCCGATCGCATCCGATTATTGCCGAATAGATCCGAAGTTCAACCGCGAGTTTCAAATCCCCTTCTTCATTTTATCGAGATCCAATCGATTTTTTGAAGAAAATTTCAGGAATTAAACAACCCAAGATACAAACCTTATGATATAATTTTGAATTATAAACAATACGACGAAAGTCTCTAACGACGTGTTCCACTTTATGGTAAACTCGATTCTTTAATTTGTATTCAACCGTTTCTAGGAACATTGGACTTTTAATGACTTTACAATAGTCCTCGATCTAAAAGGAAATATCGGCAAAATATTAATTCACCATACTTACACGTACATATATATAAACATACCAAAGTTCTTATACAAGTTTCTTATACAAAGAAACTGACCGTGTATGTAGAAGATTGATTATTGCCCCCCGAAGATGGACACTTGAAAACTTCTGCTTCATCCATTTGCCAAACCGTTTGATGTATCATTTCCAATTTGCTAAGCGCAAGCGGGCTAAGACTCTGTTTCCTCTTCGAACTGTACCATACGGACCAACCTCTGTCGCTAGTCTTCCCACCATATTTCCCGTCCAAGAATTCGATGCATCCAGCGTTCTCCCTTTTTTTCCCGTGCTTCACCGCGACGGTCGATTTCAACGTTCCCTCCATCGATTGAGAATCACCATCGATCTCGCAATTTTTCGTTGCCTTTTTCCCAGAACACTTGCGGGATCTGCTGTGCAACAAATAGTAAGATTTCTCGAAATCTTTTCTCTGACATTTACGGCCGGGTATCGGTATCACAGTGCTGCAAATCGTTGACACATTGGCAATGTTTAATTTGCTTTTCTTGGAAAATTCTTTCTTCTCCGAGAAGGATGCGCTCAAGGAGGCGCAGCGGCGCACAGTTTCGGAATAAGTGGCTTTCCCCACGACACGTTCCGTCTCCTCGGACGTTGTCTGGTCGTTGTTCAACGAGACGCACGAACTTTTCCTCGAGCATATCGTCTGTTGGAGATTTTTCACGGTCGTCGTCGTTGTCGCCACCGTCGTTATCGTACTGTTGGACACCAACGAGACGATAGGATTCGTTTGCTCGTTCTCTGTCACCGAACTGTTCGACGATTCGGAGCTATGTTGCTGGACAGCGTTGTTTTTCCGCCGTTTCTGCTTATTTGCCATGTTAGCGTTGTTCAAAGTTTTGATTAACCACGAGTCCGTTTTTACATTCATTTTACTAGAACCTGTTAACGGGTAGCTGCATAAAATATTGCGATATTTAATGCTGGAAGAACGGAAGTATTGCCTTAACGTGACACGTATCTTTTTTTTTTTTTTTTTTTTTAAATAACACTCGTCTCACTTTCTCAAAACAAATTACTATTTTTTGTTGTTGTTGTCGTTTAATTATCTTACGTTTATTATACGTCATATTCGTGATAACGTGAAAATTGAAAATTTCTCTCAAATTTCCGTCCTTCTAGTATTAAAAGCGAGATTTTAAATTTCATCTTTCATATTAAAAAATAAATAAATACAAGATTCGACTGTTTTCACTTCGACGTAAAACGTAAAACGAAATCGGGATGGAGAAGAAAAAAATAAAGAAAAAAAGAATGGAAGGAAGAAAGGAAGGAAGAAAGAAAGGGGAGGGGGTAGGGGGGAGGAGGGGGGAAAGGAAACGTCTAACAAGAAAGGCAACGTTTTTTCTTTTTTTTTTTCTTTTTTCTTTTTTTTTTTCTTTTCTCTTAAAGCGCTTCGACCGATAATAATTATTACCATTTTTATTACCAGATAACTGTGAAACTTCGTTGATACTTGTGTTGGGTGAGAAATGATTCGTGGAGCCTGAGTCATCCTCGGACGCCTCGTAACTCGATACACCGTCGTTGTTCTCCTTCAAATTTTTCGAGATGCTCTCCTCCAACTTCTCCTCTCCTTGCACCGCGCCTGTTTGCCCCACTGCCATCCCCTCCTCCATCATCGCGTCATCGTCCTTCTTAACCACTATCGCACCACTATCGTCGCACCCGTACTTTTCACCACCGATCACGTCCACCGACCTCTCCATTTCCGGCTTCTTGAAATCCGCGTCCTCCTTCACGTTCAAAGCCTCCAACAGGATCTCGGCCGAGGCGCAGGCGGCCTTCCATGTCACGTCCTCGGACACGGTGTAATTGGAAACGTCGGATCGTTTCAAGATCCTCGGCGAATTCTCGAGGGAGAATGTAGGCGGTGGTACAATAGGGGTCGCGGGGAACGGTAATTTCATCGTGCCCGACCCGTTGTTGTTCACGCCGGCCGTCGAAGCGGGGATGCTCGCTGGCCTCGAGACGGGAGTGGAGGACGCGGGGACGCAGAACTTCTCCTTGCCCGCTCCGTAATGGCTCCTCGCGTTGTGACTCGACCCGTTCGCCACGTTCCTCGAATTCGTCGAATTCTCCAAACGTCTGTTCGACCTTCTCTGATGCCTCTTCTTGGGCACGTTGTAACTGCCCGGCTTCATGTACACCCTCACGTCCTCCGAGCTGTCGTACTCCTCCGGCACCTGTTGCACCTGGACGCGATTGTTGATCAAATTGTACGCGTTCCAGGGGGCGCTTTGCACGCTCTGTATGTTCTGCAACGTTTGAAATTGGCGGTTCGCGTCTATCTGCAATTGCCTGATGCAATTGGTCAGATCCATAGTGTTCTTCGACATGTCTTGGCGGGCTGCCGATCCCCTCCCCGCAACCATCGTATCCGCGGCGTTCACGTCGGTCAGATTCATGAACGGTATCTGCCTTGGATTGTCCGGATTCCTCATGCTCGCGAACCAAGCGGACAAATTTGCGGTCATCTCCTCGGACGATTTTTCGGGTATGCTCGGCTCGATCTGGCTGAGCAACGTCATCTTGTCCTTGGGGACCGCGGCCAATTCCAATTGGCTGGTCGACGATTTACCCACGTATACGAGATCCACGTTCGTCTTGTTCCTGTTGCTGTGACCCTGGGACGAGTCGAAGCTCGTCTTCGAGTTTTTGTAATCGAGGGATGCGTAGGGTGGCGGGCAAACAGCGTAACTTGGATAGAACGCGTCGTGCTCGCCCGTTGCGGGGAAATACATTGACTCGAGGCTGATCGATGGATTGAGGAATGAGGATTCCACCCTCGACAAGCATTTCTGCCCGTAACCGGTGTCGCAATTCTCCACGTCCAATTGGCGCTGCAGTCTGAATATGCCGTCCACGTTCTCAGTCACGTGGGAGGGGGAGGAGGAGGAGACCTTTGCCTCGGGGAAATCTTGCTTCTTCTCCTTGTTGTGGTACAACCATTGCTGCCTGGACGAGTCTTGATTGCTCTCCGTCAGTATCTTGCTTCTCAGGTGAAAGAATTCGGCGTTCAACGATTGAGTAGGCGTCTCGTTCTTCCCTGACGACGAGCTACCCCTGGAACGGTATCTACTGTTCGCCTGTCCCCCGGATTTAGCGTGCCCTGAACAGAAGATATCGGGATGCACGGTTGTCGTTAGATTCCTTAGCTCGGTAATTGTCCACTTACTTCGCAATTTCGACTCTTTCTGGGAGGAGGAGGAGGAGGACTGTTGTTGCTGTTGTTGTTGCTGTTGCTGCTGTTGCTGCTGCTGCTGTTGCTGCTGCTGTTTCTGTTCAGCCTGGCCGTACAAGGTGAAGTTACGCAGGCTACCGCAGGCGGACAATTGGCCGACCGAGTTGCCGCCGCAACACGCCACCTCTTGGCCACTATCCTTTTTATTATCCGCCGCTACCTTCTGTTTCGACGGGGCGGTAGCGATGATAGACGTGGACGAGGATGGATCGAACAAGTCGCGATTCGTGTAAACTGAAACGTCACCTGGAAAAGAGGTTCCGAATGATTCTGATTTCGTTTGCTCGTTGCTGGTGGTGAAATTATTCGTCGTTGGGTCGACGTTCCCCTCCTCGAGCTTGAGGAACGTTTGGACGATCTGATTCAACAGCTCGTGGGTGCTCTCCTCCCAAAGGCGGAAACACCTGACCAACTCGCAATCGAATTTCTCGCTCAGGCTCGGGTAATGTTGCTTGTTCAAGTAATTGTCGAGTATCAGCCAACCGTTGCTTATGCGCAGCAAAGCGTTGATCAGATCGGCTACGAACACCCGATCGCCGGCAAATATCGGGAAACAGGTGGACGATTTGGTGACGGCCGTTTTCGTAGCCGTGGACAAGTTTCTCAACCAGCCGCATCTCGGATTCGTCTTCGAGCTGTTGTTCAACACTAATTCCGCCTCCGTGCAGCCCCAATACACCACTTTTCTCAACAACTCTTGATACTGGGCCCTGTCCACGCAAGGGCCGTCCGTTTGGACGGCTATCGACGTCCCTGTCCCGTAATCGGCGCAAAACTCCGTGAACCAAGCGTTCTTGTTCGACGCTGTGTCCCCGGCCCCGCTGAACAAAGGTGTCGAATTCGACTTGTCCGTCTTCCCCTCCTCCTTGTTTATATCGTTCGAGGATATGTTGCAGAGAGCGGACACCATTTTCTCGGCCTCGATCGTGAAATCGAAACTCGCCGACGACTCGTCCGAGTAATGCTCCTCCTGTTGTTGTTGGGCCTTGGCCGACACGCTCGCGGACACGTTCGTTTTCTCCAGAACCACGTTATTCCCCCCGGTCGTTGTCTCCCGTTGATTCCCCTCATCGTCGGTGCTCGTGGTCGTCCCTGTCGCAGCCGCCTTTATGTTGAACAAAACGTCCGTTGAGGAGGAGGGGGTGATCTGCGGTTGGGACGGCCATTCGTTGTAATTCTCGACGCTGGTCGCGCTGGCGACTATCTGCGAATTGTTACCGGCGGTCGGTAACTTGCTCTTGCTCCCCTTCAGTGAGGAGGAGGAGATCTCGAGCGTCGCCCCGGATCCGGCCACGGGTTTCTCCCCCCCCCTCGCCTGTAGCCCGCCGAACACGAGGCCGGTGGAGGGAGGGCTAGGAAAGATTTGCCCCGTGTGAACACCGCCACCCGTTTGAACGGTTGGATTCACCTGGCTGTTGGTGAAATTGGCCGCGTACGGGCTCAGATTCGGGAATTGGAACGGGGAATTGGTCGCATTGATCCCTTGCAGGTTGCACGTGTTCGTCGCTGATACGTTGTAGTACGAGGCGTGGGTGGTTGGCTGCTCCTGCTGCTGCGGTTGAGGTTGCTGCTGTTGTTGCTGCTGCTGTTGCTGCTGCTGCTGCTGCTGTTGCTGGATATTTTGCCGATCTTGGATCAAGCAGAAGGTTTGCACGTCGGGCGGTTTGAAGTAGGGTTGGGGTATCAACGTGACTCCGGAATTGTTGTATTGGTCGCCGGAGAACGAGCCGTGAGTGTACGTGGAGGAAGCGATTAAAAAGGAGGCGGTCGGGGCCGGTGGTGGGGCGACGTTGCTCGACGTTTGATCGTACAGGACCAATGGTTTCGGGTTGTAGGATAATTGTTGCTGTATGTGATGCGGTTGCTGTTGTTGTTGCTGCTGCTGTTGCTGCTGTTGCTGCTGCTGCTGCTGTTGTTGGCAATATTGTTGGTTTCGTACGAGTTTATTCTTAGGTGGCCATCTGCTGCTTTTCCCTATATTCACATGGGATGGGTTTGTACGAGAAAATCTTAGAAAACTGAAACCATCGTTCGAATATATTTAAATATATTACATTTAAACTGTTCGAAAGTAAAAAGAAAAAAAAAAAAGAAAAAAAACGATTCTCCTTCCGAATCATTTTTATTGTATCGTTTCTCCTCTCTCTCTCTCTCTCTCTCTCTCTCTCTCT
>NW_025222233.1:176387-367223 GCF_014066325.1 Apis laboriosa
TATATATATGGAAATTTTTTGAAGAGGGGGGAGGAAAAAAACGTATTTACACCTTGTATGTGCAAAGGGGCAGGATTAGCGAGACCGGCGTTACGTTGCGCTCCTGGATAAATGCAAGAGGGGTGCAAACCACTTCCGCATGGTTGAAGGGTTAACGCCGGATTAGCGATAGGCCCATAAAGAATTTGTTGCTGCTGCTGCTGCTGTTGCTGCTGTTGTTGCTGTTGTTGCTGCTGCTGCTGTTGCTGTTGTTGTTGTTGTTGCTGCTGCTGCTGCTGCTGCTGCTGCTGGGGGTGTACGAGGGACGATGGAGTTGACGTGGATGGAATCGAGGATTGTATGGACGATCGATTAGCACGTGCGGCCGTAGGGTGCATGATCCACCTAACCCCGATTTGAAAACGATCCTCTCGTTGTCTTTCTTTCCCTTGTCAACCTCTCTGTTTCAAGGAAATAATTTATTCGATATGCGTGTATATATATATATATATATATATATATATTTATATTTATATTTATATTTATATATGTATATACGTGTACGTACGTACGTAATGTCACGTTACGCATCTACGATTTTTTTTTTTTTAATTTTGAATCAAACGGGGAATAGTGTCGAGAAAACGGGAAAGTGTCATCGTTTCGATATATTTTGAAATGAAGAAGAAGAAGAAGAAGAAGAAGAGGAAAAAAAAAAAATATATATATATATCGGTTGATAAATCCGTATATAACAGTTATAACACGACGAGTCGTGGATATCTTTCGCCCAAATGAAATGAACCTAGCCGCTATGAACCAGCTGTTATTAAACACGTCTAACCTAAAGCACATTTTTTTTCCTTCCCCCCTCCCCCGATCTTTTGCACGAAGGTTTTTATATTTTTGGTTATTTACCTGTTATTCGAATATACCCTTTTTTCCACTCTTCTTAAATAAACTATTTCCATTCAAACCGGTTTCGGGTAAAGTAAGAGTACAATTATGATGGCGGAGCAAGTCACGGATTAAGAGAATTAGCCTTGACGGGGACGACACAGTAATAGGATAAAATCATATTGTGCTTAAATAATGTTTTACATACAAGGGAGAACATAGAAAAGAAAGGATTTAAACTCTTTTAAACGAATTGCGGAACTTGCGGTTGAATAAAAAAGAAATTCGATGTGTTGATCCCCACGTCTTTCCGAAAAAAAAAAAATTTGCTCCTTTTTTTTTGCCTCTCTCTGAGTTAACAAATGTACATGTTATCGTTATATTTTTTTTCTTTCTTTTTCTTTTTCCCCTTTCCTCTTTTTTCTCGTCTAATAAACGTTTCTCCCTTCACAGGAACAAATCGAAATTCTTTGTAAAAAAAACGAGAAATGACCAAACTTATATATACATATTTGAAGGATAAATGGGTAATCTACGAAACGAAAGTCAACGAACACTGCGAGGAAAAAATGGCAGATTACTGGCTGAAACAAAATTCTCTACACGGAACAATGAAACGAGCGAAAAAATTTGACGTACGGCTCGTTAAAATTTTTGTCCAAAATTTTAATTATAAATATAATATTTCCCCGATAATATCCGTGAAAATATGTGAATCTCGTGCACAAATATAATTACCGATAAATTAATCATGGAAAATACATTACCGATTAAATCGTGCGTTAATCGTTCGAATCGCGTCGCTCCGTCAATTCCCTGCTTTATCGCGCGAGAAAACGATCGTATTATTTAAATATCGGGATGCAAATCCGTCGTTTTATTTTATTCATTGGAAATAAGAAAAAGGAAAATTTTTCCTGCCAACAATGATATTTATTTCTACGAATCGAATAAAAGATCGAAAGTTCGTCCATAGTCGAAGAATTTTTTAATGTATTTACGAACCACCCGATTATCGATTATCGTATTTTCGTATTTTTACGAGCAACGAGATATTGAAACAACTTTACGATAGAATCCTTCTATAATTGAATACTTTTTTACACGCGTGTAACGTATCGAAAAATTATTTTTTTTTTTTTTTTTAAATAATTTGACGAAGGACGATCGATAGATCGACCCATTTTTTTTCGTAAAACTTTTTCGTAAAGTAAATTATATTTTATTGTATCATTCATTCGACATAGGATGAAGGAAAAAATAAGAGAGACCTGGTGATTTTTCGTACCTTGATATATATATATATATATATATTTATATATTTATATATTTATATATATATATATTTTCTTTTTTTTTCTGCTTCGCACAAAAACAATACAATATGTCGTACAATCGATGTTTTCTCGCGAAGATCTGTCTGTGTAACGTATAGTATAGACTTTCAACAAGTTGCGTAATTATTACATGTGTTGTGTCAATGTCATTCTTAAGCTCTACGTAGAGAGAGAGAAAATTGTCGAGTGAACACAATGCGACGACGGTCGTCGCACCTTTTAGCACCTAAATTGAAAAAATTTTTTCTCATTTTTTTTTTTTCTTTTTTTAATTTTTTTTTCCCCCAAGAAGAATTATACACGATCGAGGAAATATTCGCCAAGCTCGTCTAAAAAGTACCAAAAAAATCGTATTATCCTACCCTCCCCTAATCCCCTGTACAATAGTTTTATCCCGGTTAAAAATTGATAAGGATCTAAAATTCTGATTGAAAAATTTCGTACGGACATCTTTTAACATCGTTTTATTTCGTTTCTTTCCGTTAAAAAGCGATCTTTCCCCTTTCGTTCGAAACAGGCGATCGGAAACAGCATTGTATACGTATACGCATAATCTCATCTAAACCTACGATATTTTTTTTTTTTTTAATTTCTCGAACCCGATGGAGAGGAAGCCATTGCACAGTGTTTCTAGAATTTTTTTTTTTGCGTAAAATTCAAATTTCTCGTTTTCGAGATCGTCAGTTCCGTTTCCCCTTGTTTACACATCTTTCTTACTTATATATACGATACTCGAATACTAACGATCTCGAAATCGCGGAACGTTGATCTTCGTCGTCGACCGAGTCGAAAGAGTACGTCGATACTTTCTCTATTTTCTTTTTTTTTTTTTTTATCTTTTCTTTTCTTTTCTTTTTACTTTCGAAGAAATTAATTATTACGCATGTACGCTAGAAGGACACTGGCGGCGACGCACGAGGCGATCAACGACGTTGGCGGTAGAACGCTCGGTGTACCCGTGTTGCAAAAGTCTGTCAGACACGAGCAAACCTCTTGGCGGCCACCGAAACCGCTCCTCTGGTAACATTTCCCCTTGTAATTCGACTCGTCCCATCCGCAGCCCCTTATCACTCTCGTGTCGGGTGGAACTGTTAAAGAAAACACACGGTTGGACGGTTCAATGCGCGTTTATTACTTAGTGCAATAATAAACGATAATATCTCAAGTTAGCGCAGCCGTTACACAGTTATCGACGCGTACGTTACACGGTTGGTAAAATAGGCTTGGTTAAAAAATATTAAAAATACTTGATTGAAATTTTTTTTCTTCTTTTCTTTTTTTTTTTTTTTTTTTTTTGAGCGTTACTCACGTCCATTAACGCTGAACTCGATGACTTGCGTGATCTTTCGGCACATGGTGTACTTTGCGCCGTTCTTCAGATCGGAGCAATCTTTTTTCAACGCGTCCGGTGGATTCTCGTCGGCGCATCGGCTGTCGTTGTGACTGTTGCAGAGATAACATTGCATCGCGTTTATACCTGGAATCAGAGTGAGGAATTAAATTCATATTTTCGTCGAGGAAATTTATCATTATCGCGGGATAGGGGATTTGATTGTATTAATTTAATATGCGTTATGTAACGTATGGGTACATACTACGAAAACTGAAGAGATTACGCGAATGTTGTTGGAAAACGGGTAACGATAAGAGAGGTCACGGTGGAGAGAAAATAACGCGACGAGATTTATCTCCGTGGCGATGCGTTTAACGTACGAATATTCCGTGTTATATAGGTCATTACGTTTATACAAAATTAATTAATTATTAAACATCGAATAAATATCGAATTATAGCTTTTAACGAAAAATCAAAGGAAAAGACAATTATTTGGACAAAAAATATTAAATATTAAATATCTAAGCAAATTCACTTTTTAAAAAATCAAAAAGAAAATTTTTTTAAAATGATTCTGCGATATTCCAACAGAATAATAATAATAATAAGAAGGTTCATTGTACCTTTGACCGTAAGTGTTATAAAAATCAATGCAGCTACGTGCCCTAGAAATGCATACTCACAATAAGTTTACGCGGTTGTCTTCGCGCTTTTAATCTTATTTGTACCATCATTCACAGTTTCAGAATATAAATAGTATTGCGCAATACGATAAGCGTAACAATAATTTAAAGTAATTTTTCGATCGATATATATATCGACAAAAATTAAAAAAAAAAAGAAAAAAAGACGAAACAATTAATAATATTCCTTCAATCCATAATAATAAACAATCCATAATAAGAAACAAATTTTTCAACTCGTATGAAAAATTTGCGCATAGCATAAAATCGTCATTGATCTCCACCAGTCTCTCTATTTCGTTGAATTAAAACGTGTTCATCGATCAAATACATTTCTCGTTCTGATCGTTTAACCGCGCGATAATTGCTCGATATTTCGATTTTTTTTTTCTCTTTCGCTTGTGTATATACACGTATCCCGTCGTTATGATTAAATCGGTCAAAACACTAAACACAATGAGGAAGCAAGCCGATCCACTTTTCGAACAGGGTGTGTTATTATCACTTCATTGGCTAATATTACCGTTAATTGGAAAAAAAGGAGTGAAATTTAAATTTAACCAAGAAACTTGAATCAATCTACTTCTTCGTAATAATAAGCATAATTTAATAATTGCGTCAATAAACGCGAAACGACGACGCGTCTAACATTTTTATCCGCCTCACAGATATGTCACAATTGCAACAACATTTTATTTATTTATTTATATATTTATTTATGATATATTGGAAATTATGGATGCGTTTCATCAATTATCATCGATCAAAAAAAAAAAAAAAAACGAATTCACTACGAGAAAAATTTATCGTATATTCCGTAATAATTTCGAGATACGTGGAATATCGTTTTTTGCTGACTAGGGAAAAATTTTTTTGACAGAACAGAATCCCTCGAATTCCATCACAAATTATTGTCGATCGAAGAACACGATTGGGCGAGTTCACAACAAATTCATCAATCATATTTTCACACCTTTTTACCATATTTATAACGATCAATCAATTCCAATTTACATTATTTTACTGTAAAATATTGTCACCGAAATATGATGACATAAATTCAACATCCCTGCTACATTCCACCACCAAAACACGATTCACTATTTACGGAACCACCAATTGCCGAAAAATTAAAAAAGAACCAGCGAACGAAAGCCAGCGTACACGAGGATCGATATAGAAGCGGTCTCGCCTTCCTCCCCCTTGGATCGTTGAACCAAGTCCACCCCAAGAGTCGACGCTTACCGTAAAAACCGAGCACGACCAATAGGCAAACGACGAGGATGCCGATGCGTCTCATCTTTCCTCCCTGCTGTTGTTAAATCCTTGTTATCGAACCCACTTCCTTCCACCTTATAATTCCACCTTCCTCGACAGACGAGGTCCACGAGGCCGACGGATCGAGAGGGTGGTGGAGGAGAGGAGAACGAATAGAGAGAGAGAGAGAGAGAACGAGCGAGAAAGTGGGAGAGAGAGAGTGAGAGCGAGAGAGGAGAAAACGCGGTCAGACGAAGGGGTTGACGAGGCCAACCATTCGGCCTCGACAGCTGGTGAAGCACTGGCCGTTTCCTCGCCGCGATTGCAGCGCAAGCCCGCGACTGGAAGGCGGCCACGACGATGCCTGCACCACCGGATACGGGCGAGATGGATCGAGGCGAGAGGAGAGGATGATTGAATCGAAGGACCAACAACAAACTGGATCGAGGAAAAGATTCCTCTTCCTGGTCGAATCTTTTTGTGCCCTTCGTTCATTTCAATAGATTGATTGAAATTGAAGGGGGATCGATATTTTTCGAGGATTTGATTCATTTTCTTTTTTCGTTCAAGCTTTTCCAAGTTCTATGGAATATTATGGTTATATGGGTATATGGGCAGTCGAGTTATGCAAATGTATCCATAGATGAGTTTTTCGAGGTTATGTCTCGAGACACGAATTATCCGTTTTTATATCTTTTATATCTTTGGTTATCGGTTCCTCGAAGTTTTATTTTCATCTCTCTTCTATGGAGCTTCTTATGATTAATCGTAAGCATTCTTATTTATCATTATTATCGATAATGTGTTCATACGGAAACGTAAAATTTGGTTTATTAAAGTAAAACGATAAAATTACTGATCCTTAATGTGTTAATATTAGCGAAATATATTAGTTAATTAAGTATCTGGTAAATTTATTTTCATAAAATATTAAATATAATAAATGTACTAAATATATGTATATTCGAATTCGATATTAATAAACTGATAGATAAGAAAGAAGCTAGTAAGATGATTACACTATTTTTCATGTTTATAAACATAAGCCAATATTATATATAAACAGAATGATATCAAGTTACACACATTGAAAAGTTTATTTTAAAAATCGAATTTTCTCGAGAGCGAAAATTCTCTTGAAAATTACGCCAATGCACTTGTACGATGTACTCGACCCACAATTTTGCAGGTCTGGGATTGATCGTTTTAGAATTGATTGCCTAATGCTTCCTGTCACCGTTTTCAATTGCGCATACGTATCTCTCTTGTTCCTGAGAAGTAACCAAGAGCCTTAACTCGACGAATCGAACGTGAGTTTGATCGTGAAAATTTAGGATTGTTTCGATGGATAAAACAGGGCTGGACGTTAAATAGGGAAGGCCGTGGGCGATATACGTAGAGCTTTATGTTCAAATGGACCGTAAAGTGGTGGTTTGGAACACGCTAAGTGGATAATATCCCTTTTCCTGTGACACACTGAACGTCATGAAATGTCATGGAAGCGTAGCGAGCAATGAGTTGCACGCGAACAATACGGAAAGGAACGTGAAGGATATCGTTCTACGTTGTTGTACCAGCTTCTGAATCATCGCTCTTGTGACCTAATTTTTTTCTTTCAACTTGATAACAGGATCGACAAGACGAAATACTATATATATATATATATATGTTAATGAATTTTTTTTGCTTTGTTTGATTAACAGAAATGGAAAATAATTTAATAATCAAAAAAAAAAAAAAAAAAAAAAATATATCGACACGACACGGATTTGTTAAAAATTACAATTGAATTATACCATTTAACTTATTTAACACGGTGAGTCCCTGACACTTGCGATGATTATGTTCCGAGTGATAAGCATCCTGAAATTATTTTCACGTTAAAGATACAATGAACTGTTTCCTTTTTAATTATATCTTTTTTCCAAATTATTTTTGAAATTTATGTAATAATAATTTGAAAAGAATTATTGTAAGATATCTAAAGTAATCGAATAGATATAATATCGAAATAAAGCTAGAAATATTTTTATAGAAAATGAATCGATAAATCTATTATATTCAAATATAGTATAGTTATATTTCAAAAAA
Organism: Apis laboriosa; assembly: GCF_014066325.1. Lineage (NCBI taxonomy): Eukaryota > Metazoa > Arthropoda > Insecta > Hymenoptera > Apidae > Apis > Apis laboriosa. The sequence continues at coordinate 183,967 of NW_025222233.1, forward strand.
GAATATTGTATTGTAACATGTAATTACACTTTTCAGGTAAACCGATGAGCATATAAATTGTATTACGTGAAGCATACTGTGTAGATATAAGTGCAAGGAGAATCGTGATATCTTAATGAACGTGAAATTTTTACGCGGATAATTTAATTCCTTTTAAAAATAATAACTATTTCTGCATTGAAAATATAGAATAAATTACGACGAATAATTATTGTTTATTATTTATTATTGTATCGAATATATACAGTGATGAAAAAATCTAAAATTATTTTTATCACTATACAAGTTGTTGAATCGTGAATTTCTGAAGTGGTAACACTGTTTTAGAATGAAATGACACAAATTTAGAAACAAATTATTTGTTACGTTACAAAAATGACTATTCATATATCGATTTCGTAGTGTTTATGTCCAAAAAATATCGAATAAATTTCTACGTCGAAATCAGTAAAAAATTGTTAAATTGAATTGTTTCTATTCTGTCCTGATTGTTTTTCACCTTGTGTAATATTTGTTGCTAAATAGATTAATGGATAAAAAAATCGTCTAGAGAATTTCAGTACATGAATGAAATATATAGGAAACAAATTTTTCATATCGGTGAATTCATCAAGGTATGATCGTATAACCTCTCAAGCACTATTACATTTATTATATTATTACATTTAATGATAATATTTACTTTTTATTTTTCTTAGCTCTTTTTTCTCTCTTTCTATATATATTCACTCTCTCTCTCTCTATATATATATATCGATAATTGAAGAGAAGATAATATTAAGATACATTCAATAAAAATTAATACGAAACTCCGAATAGAAAAGCAAGAAAAATTAAAAATGCGAGTGAATGTAAATGCATTACAAGTATTAATACTTTTATTTGTATTTCAAAGAGGTAAATTTAAAAAAAGATATCGTACTTATTAACTAGAGATAAAACAGAATATAACTTTATCAACTATAAATAAATTGAAGCGTATACTAGATGTTGATAAATGAAAACAAGAATTCGAAAATTAAACGTATCATTATACAAATTAAATGTAAAATCATTAAATGTATCAAATTATACAAATTATTAAAATTAGAGATATAGTATGATAGATTAGAGATATAGTATGATTATTTAGCATACAAAAATACATATATGTCGATTTATGTTATTGAGACAAGTTTCATATTTTTATACAAATTTTGTTATATTCTGTTTTACAAATATCAATAAGAAACAACAATGAAGAAATATATAAAAATTGTTTACTCAAAATAAATTATACCTTAATAATACTATATAACGTGATGTATTGTTTTTATATATCTGATGTTTATTAATATATATAAGGAGAATCGAAAGCTATTAAATGTTATCAATGTAATAGTAAAAAGGATAAAGATTGTACTATCAATACGGTAGATATAAGATATTTGAAGCCATGTCCTGCGTCACAACCATTTTGTCGTAAAGCTGTGTACATATGTAAGTTGACAAATTTTTTTTTCCTTTTCAAATTTATCACAATATATTTAAAATTAATGAATTAATTACGTAATTAATTTTTAGATTATTTTATGAATTCTCGAGAATATATAGTAATACGTGAATGCGCAAAATGGTGGAACAGTGACAAGGAATGTTACAGAGGTCGTTATCCACGTGATAGTTATCAATATGTATGCGAGTGTAAGAGTACAGGATGTAATCGATCGACGAGATTCTCATCAAAAACTATTATTTTTTTATACATTTTGTGTCAAATAATTATCTTTCTCGTTGGAAATCCTACCTGACACAAATGCATCGTTGAAAATAGGCTGGAGACATTTAATTGATTATCATGACGACATTCCTTTATCAAGACATTCTCGCAATAATTTTACTTACGAACAGAGTATAAAAAAAAAAGCGACACACAGTTGTTGATACATTTATTACGATATAAATTTAATAAGTCTGAACGATTGTTTGTGTAACAAAATAATAGAAATAGAAATAGAATGTATGTTATACATATGAAAAAATATGTAAAATGTATGTAAAAAAATATATATATATATATAGCGAGAGCATGAGAGAAGAATGTTGTTTAAATTAAAAAGAAAAAGGGAAAGTGCCATTGTGATTTTCTTACAACTTGTCTGAATAAAGAAATTTTATTATTTTCAACTCGTTTCTTTTGAAATTTCGTTTGTAAAACCGTACTTGTTAATCAAAAATGATAAATTATTCGTGAAAACTGCAACTATTACTTATTCGAGTAAATTTTTATTTTCATACCTAAATGAAATATTCCATCAATTTTTCACCGAACATAAAAGTAATAAAATCGTTTTTGGCAATCGGCCAATTCATATTACAATAAAAGGATACGAGCGAATAATATCTATCGTATGAAAACAGAGAGCAGTGAATTAATTCGGCGTTTATCTGTGAAAGCGGATTCCTCGATAGCCAAACAACTAATCGCCATTTTGGATTTAAACTCTGCCGACAAAATTGCACGTAATTGATACAATTATCTCCATGCAATCATTCTAATCACGAGATAAATATTGACGAGTTTCATCGTACAGTTAATCACTTGATAATCTATAAAATTAACCATTGATTAACACATTTTGATCTCGATATAAATAATTTTTCAAATAATTACTTACATACAGTTATCTACACATTTTTTGTTAATTCGAAAAATCGTTTTCCACATTGGTTGCAAAGTCTCGTTCGTTCGTTTCGTTTCGTGGAAAATCGATTTCGTCTGAACACGAAACGGTAATATAAACAAATTGGCTGGTTATTCACACCAACAACATACAACAAAATTACAGTAACAATCGACTTTCCACCCACATCGTTCTTATTATTATATCTGCTTGCTCGAATTTTTCCCAACCAGTATTACGTGGGTGTCGTAACTTGATTTATCAACACGAGAAAAGTTTCTTTCTCTTTCCCTTAATGGTCTTCCTTGAAATTTTTCTGAAAAACAGGAATATGTATCTCTCGTTACGAAAGCGAGTCAAAATTTTTTTTTTTTTTTCATATACAGTGATTCACTATTTTTTTGTTCATATTAATAATTTTTTATTTTTTAATTCGAAAATTAGAGCAATTTCTTTTTCATCGAGATTTTAAGGATACGAAATCAATGAAATCTTTTAAATATAACTTTTCAATTTTCAATAAAATAAAATTTTAATGAAAAAAAAATGTCCAAAATGTATTGCTCTATTGTGATAAAAAAAGTTTTCGGTTGAAATTGTGAAAAAAAATAACTTGATTTCTTCGTTAATTGAATATTAAAAATCAGAATTATCAAGTGAAGTTTCCCTGTAAAATAACATTACTGAATAAATTTCATAAGCTATTCTATTATACGTACGCATAGATATACGCGTTGTGTAACCACAAGACAGGCGAGAATAATTTAAACGAGGGCCATAGGAGGAACGTGGCCGATCCAAAGGACTCGTAAAAATTTTCTCGAATAATAATATACGCAGAGTCCAAGATTGAGGCAAATGTAGGTGGTGTACGGTCATTCTTCCTCGTCCTCCATCACTCGCAACAGCGTCTCCATCGACAGAAGCTTCGCCGACGGTATTATTACTATTTGGGTCGCGGCAATGTGGCGCCGAACATCCTGACGCTCTAACACTTCTCACCAACCTATGCTTTCATTACTGCGCACCGAAGATTCCTTGTGGGAATTACGAATACAATTTTGTATGAATATATATATATAAAATAGAATTTATTTTTAACCTAAAGTTTTCCAATTAGTTAAACTGTAGCCACTTAACTCACTTTGGGTCTTAATGCCATTGCATTGGATGCCATATTTCGAAAGTATGTCAAGTTCAACTTGGTGGATTAGCACTTAACTTTTTTTATCTGCGAAAATTAGTTTCATCTTAGCTTAAAAATATTTCTCTTCTTTTCAATTATATATATTTTGATTTTGATGTATGTACGATATAGAATGCATCGATCATACAATTTTTTAGGTTATTTGAGGATACTTTAAAAAGTTGAGTGAAAAAATTCTGAGCCAGATCTCATGGTAATTGTTAAATTCAAAATTGAGCTAGACGGCGTCGTTCGCATGCTAGATAGGCGCCGCGACGTCTCCTGTTCTTATCTTTCTCTTTCTTTATTCTGTTTTCTTTTCTATAACTGATTTTACGAAAGAACGAAGTTTACATATATATTTTGCCACACATGCACATATACACACCGAAAAAAAATGACCACGATTAATGATCCTGTCTAATGAAAATTTAAAGTACGATTTCGCTCGAACTGCGACTTCTATCTATCTATTTATAACTAAAAATACGAGAAACTTGATGGAAAATTTTGAAAACGGATATCAGTCGAACGAAAAGAGGTCGTAAAGAAATATAAATCGAAGATGAATAGTATTTCAATGAAATTTTGTTAAAAAGCCGACTGAAATAGTACTAAACATTTATGCTTATAAATTATGTATAACCTATAAATGAAACTACAAGTATAATGATTTTGCAATTCAAGCAATTGAGTTGAAATTTTTGCGAAATTCGAATATTATTATTTTTATGTGTCGATAGAAAATAATATATTTTCGTATAAAATTTCGTATAGATACTTTTACGATGACTTCAAATATTTCTCAAAGTTACAAAATTGCTACTGTCAAGGAATTCGTTTCTTCTTTTTCTTCTATGTTCACGAAGTATATTTTCGTCGATAAGTTAGTCGAAAAAGATAGATCGATAAAATTAAAGTTTTAATCAGCGCCATCTCGCGTTTGGATTTCGGAAGCTTCGACTTGTTACTAGCATAACAGAATATGCATGGAGGTATTCGTGACGTCACAGAGAAGGAGAGCAACACTGTGCGAGAAGGATAAAGAAGACATGCCACTTTTTTTGGTTATGTGGTTCCTAATACCTCCCACCATTTCCAAAATATAACATTGAAAATTTGTTAATTATTAATTTTTTAGTAAAAATTTATGCACTTTTAAGCTCGAATCTTAAAGATAGAACCTCAAACAAATTTCTCGTGTCAATTTTAACAATAAATTCCTTTCAATTAATTATTTATTAATAATTGATGCGTGGTATGCGGATTAACGCCATTGATACGCAATACATTATTCGTAATTTATTATTATTATATAATTTATTTATAAATATGAATATATACATTTGAAAGCTTGTTTCTTTCTTTACTTTCACGAATAATCTTTGCTCGTAATTTCTTCGTTGTTCGAGAGAATAAATCGATCATTCGTTCACTCGATCTCGAAATGAAGATTCATATATGAGATACTCTCTATGATAATCATTAATAAATCATTAATTGAGAAGAATTTCCGATTAAAATCGATACGTGAAATTTGTTTAAGCTTCTAACTTGAAGATGCAAATTTAAAAGTGCATAAATTTGTAATAAAAAATTAGTTATTAATTAATTTTCAACATAACTTTTTCGAATGTAGTGGGGATATAATGGCGCCTTTTCTACCTTTCTCGCACAGTGCTGCCCTCTTTCTTCGTGACGTCACGAATACCTCCATGCATATTCTGTTATACTAGTAACAAGTCGAAGCTTCCACGATCCAAACGCGAGATGGCGCCACAGATACGAAAAATTGTTTAATTCTCTTTCCTTGTCTAACTCACGAACAAAATCACGTTCCTACACACAATGTTCACACACAAATTCTATGTATATTTTAAATATATTTTTAAATTTGTATACGTCGTATATAAATATTTTATTTATTTTTTCGTCGCATAAGTATATCATACAGTATAAATACTTTATTTATATTATTTATATTTTTACACGTCGAATACACGTTTCATTGTAGATTTTACACGTGATATATGACAGTTTAAAGGGATAAATATAAAAAAGAAACAGATAATAATTAAAACACGTTAATCACATTTTAGAAAATTTTTTGCATGCTACTTCTTCTCGGATCATAATCCCTTGATGACAAAATCGAAATTTCTACGAAGAGAAGAATATAAATATCGGTGGCACGAACAATTTTTCTTTTTAAATTAACCAAGAAGAAAAAAACACTTATTCACTTTTCGTGCATTCGATATTTTTCGATTAGAGCCGCGCACAAGAAAAAAGAGTTGCGTTTTCCTTCGTTTAAGTAAATAATTCGATACGTTCCGTCGAAAAAAATATTTATCTAATCACTTCCTCGCCACGAAACCGTCTCGATAATTGTCCCATCGAAGAAATCGATGAGAGGTGCGCCTCTCTGCAAATAATTCGATCATTCGGTTTAAAATAGTTTGTACGATTTGCGGTTATCTTATTACCTTCGAACAAAGAGAAAAATGCGAGCAACAGCGCCCCCTAAAATTGTTATTTACGTGTCTCTCACGTCGCAAAAATATGGCTGGTGGTGCATCGTCGCTAATCAGGCTAATAGACAATTAACGTTCCTCGATATGTTCCATACATTTCCTCCTTCCATTCTTTTTTTTTTTTGTCAGCTGCTGCTTCGAAAATTTATTCGATCCCCCCTTCCAGTGGCTCCTTATTTTCAACGCGAGAAATCGTCGGAATTCTTGCCAAACGGAATCTTCTGAATCGCATTTTCCACGCGAATCGTCTCGCGCACAATGTTTTAATCCAAACGTTATTACAGGAGCAACGGTACGTTTAAGTGATATTTTCAAAGAGCCGATTAAAGATGTTAAATGAGATGCGTTAATGCGTGAAATTTATCCATTCTATAGGATGGATAGGTAATATACAAGTACTGCAACAGGTGCATATAGATTTTTTTTTTGTGAATATGTGTTTTTCTTTAAAATTCACGCCGATTTTTCAAACATATCGGTTACCTAGATTAGATTTCGAAACGAGTAACTTCTTTTATTTTGTGCATTTAAAATAAAAAATGTATTCTAGTAAAATTATTTATTTAAGAAGATTATCTTAACCTTCTTCGAGAAGTAAAACGTTTTTAATTATATATTTAATGCACAATCATTTATCAAAAAATTGATGTTTGTAAAATTCAGTACACGTTCGAAAGATATTCGAAAACTGAAAATTTTTTACGAATATTCAATCGATTTATATACAACTTTCGTTACATTACTTGGAAAAATTACTTCGAAAAAATTCTCAATCAACAATGTATCGATCTATATCGATTTATACACATCTAAATTATTATTTAAAAAATTTTTTCATCCTTTTTTATGTATAAACATCGAACGATTATTAATGTCATTAAATCCATCAAAACGATTATTTTAAAAAATTAAAAAATTCCCATTAACTAATCAACCGATATATGTCGAACGTGTAAATTAATATTAAATGCGCAACACCGACATTCTCTACATTGAACATTAAAAATCTTTTTGAATTTTTTAAAAAATTCATTTGATGAAAATTTTACGAGACGATCTAGAAAAATAAATTTAAAAAAAAAAAGAGAGGAAAAAAATAAGAAAAGCTAAGTGGCTTGCGCGATTATGCGATCTCTATAGAGAAGGAATGGCTAAACGGAGAAAGAGAGAGAGAGAGAGAGAGAGAGAGAGAGAGAAGGTAGCGAGTGGCGTGGTGAGTGGCGAAGCCCGCAATCTCATACTCGCGATCAGGCTGTCGACTCGACGACAACCCTTCCTCGTGCCCAGTGCTTCACCCTCCGTCACGAATCGCAGTTTGGATCCTGCATTCAAACGGTAAACTTGTTCCACAGGATAAAAAAAGAATCGCTACGACCACTTCCGGAATGAATCGAAGGATCGCGTCGCTAATCATCAGCCTTGCCCTCGTGTTGGCGGTTCGTTCAGGTATGCATCCTTGTTCCCTTCATTAATTGGAAATTAATTTATTACGAATTATAAAGTGGAATCTGCGTCGATTCAATTTCTGTTCGATGTGAGATATATTTATATTTATATTGTGTATAATGTTCTAATAATTGTAGAAACACGTAGAAGTTTTGAATTTAATTGGATTAAAAATTATTAATTTGAGGAGTTGTTATTATTATTATTATTATTATTATTATTATTATTATTATTATTATTATTATTATTAAGGAAATATTTATTTTTATGGCGTAATATACGTATGATTTAAATTAAAAAAATTATTTAACGATATTTATCGTCTTATATATATATATATATATATATATATATAAATATAATTACGTTATATTATTTAATTTCGATGCACGATGATCAATAGTCTTCTTTGCAATATTTTTAATATTTTTGTTGAAATGCTTGTTTGAATTTATTTCGATTCTACAGCATCTCATTATCAACGAAACAATTTATCTTTATATCATAATAACATTTAACAAAATTTAACTTATTTCAAAAAATATATTCGTTTTTATTATTATTTTATTCAATACAAAGTTTCAATATATAAGCAATGTATACGCGTATTAAACGCGTACTATTAATTTTAACTTCAATTCGTTAACTTTTAATCCATTTTTTAAACGAGAATATCGTGATTATCGATTTCTTTTTTTTTTTTGTTTTTTTTTTTACAAGAATAAAACGTGAATAGTCACGAATTATTTTTTATGCAAAAAATAACTCGAAAACTGTAAAAGGGTTGTAGGTTAATCGTGGTTTATCGAACTACGAGTTGCAATTTACGACGGGAGGGGGGGGTAAGTAACGTCGCGATTCTTGGCGCCACGATACTCCGCGACCCAAATAATAACTACACACGGACATGCGTGTGCTTGGAAGAAAGAGAGAGAGAGAGAGAGAGAGAGAGAGAGAGAGAGAGAGAGAGAGAGAGACGTTAAGAATTACGTATTTTTCGATTTTATAAACATTCTCACAATATATCCGCTCCATTGGTTAGAATTAAAGATAGTAAATGTTATGTCGACGTCTACCAGGCGCCAAGGAAAGTAAATTATTTATTTTATCTGGAAACAAACAATATTGAGATGAATTGTAATCAAGAAAAAATGGAAAATTGATATTTTCTTTAAATAGATTCGATTTCGAAAATTTCCACTTTTTTCTTATTTTTTCATTTATGTATTTATAGTTATGTGAAATAGGATACGAAAAGAAACGAAGAAGATGGTTCATTGTGATTGTTAATTTTGTTCTTATTTCATATTACGTATTTTGGATTTGGAAATTTTATTAAAAATCTTTCGTAATTTTCGTTTTATTTAACGATATTTAACCCTTTGCGGAATATTTTCTCGATTCTATTTTTTATTTGTTTCCAGGGGAACAATTTTTTATTTTATTTCCAGGGGAACGAAAAGAAAGAGAATGAAGAGGAATCTTATTTGGAATCTGATTCTCGTGTTTATGTTTTATTCTATTTTTGAGAATTTATATTTCTAACGGTTTTTCCTCGTTTTATTCCATACATAATTGCGTCTTGCGAATTGTTTCTAATTCCAGGAGTATAAATACAATTTTCATTTTTCTATTTAATTTAAAAATTTATTATTAATAAAAAAAAGTTTATGCTATACAACTTTTTACAAATGATTCTTTGATTTTTTATAGAGGATGTTCTCTATACGAAACAAGATCATAAATATTAATGCGTAAATATTATAAATAAAAATATATTAGAAACAATATATATTATTTTATCAAGAATTTTATTATTAAAATAATTTGTCCATGAAGGATTAATAATTTTACGATTATAAAATATTATAGATGAAATACGAATTTAAAATATAAGCTTAAAATATACAAAAATTTTAAAATTCATTTCTAAATTTGAAGTATCGTTTTAAATGAATTATAAATCGAGCAGCAGTTTTTTTTTCTCCAACTATTTTTTGAGCAAAATCGTGTCAAGTGCCAAAAGAGACGTGCGAAAATATTACAATGCCAAACTCAAGCAACATTTTAGTGGCACGTTGAAGAGGAACATGAAGAGTACCAGTATGACGACAAAAGTGACCATGTACACAATTGTACACAATTAGCGGATCATTGCTAATTAGCTGTGAAAAAAAAAATGTAACGATGATTATTTGACTTATATTTTATAAAAATAAAATATAAACTCGTTTTTTTATTCAACGTTCTCGTTCGTTTGATAAATGAAAAATATTATTTGTGTTAAAAAAAAAAAAGAAAAAAAACGGTTTTGATTTTACAGACGAGAAATTAAAATGCTACATGTGTACTTCGTTAACGGACCCTAGCTGCGACACGGATCTGAGCACAGAGGATATCAAAGAATGCACTTTGAATAACATGGACTCGTTTAAAGAAAAGGTTCAACAGCACAACGATTTAAATAAGATATCCGTCATTTTCGAAGTCGACAAATCACAGTATTATCAAGCATCCGCTCCAATGGCATGCGCTAAAATGATTTTTAACGGTACGAATCGTGAATTTTAATTTATAAAATTTAAAAAAAGAATCAATGAATTTTATTTATTATTTCGTACTATATTTTACATTTTTGTTTCAGATATATCTTTACTTTTATATTTTCTTATATTATCTAATTTATATAATCTTATATTTTATATAGAAAAAAAAATTATATTTCTGAAGTTTCAAATTTAGAAAAAAAAACAAATGAACTTATTATTTCATATTTCATATTTTCATTCGATATATTTTCATCGTATAATCCAAATAATTCATCAATCTTTTTTCCAAATATTTCTATATCTTATCCTATATTTTATAGAGGACTCTCTTAAAGATATTGGAACATCCAATATCGAGTTATTAACAAAAAACACTAGCCAATCATGAAGCGCGTAGCCTAGTTGAAACGCCGAATTATAGCTAATAATTGGTTACGTGCTGTCGATCGAGCACGAATAAATCCAAGCAACATATCTTTAAAAAAATGCGTTGAATGTAACAGATATTTTTTTATCGATAAAAAATATCGAATTATATTGCAAACAATGAATAAATAAATAAATATAAATATTCACACTTTCTTCGAAATATATTGCTTGGATCTGTTCGTGCTCGATCGGCAACTTGAAGCCAATGCTACTCTCATGTCTCTACTACGTGTTTCGTGGCTAGTGTTTTTTGTTAATAACTCGTTAAGAAAGTTTTTGACGAAAGTTTTCGGAAAAGAAAGTGTGAATCTCAGTTTATGAATGTTCAACATTTTTCTCTATTATTTTTCTTTTTTGTTATATTTTTATATTGTGTTCATTTATCCATAAACGATCGAATTTATCAATTAATCTGTGTTCATCAGTTAACAATCGAGACGTGACAGTGAGGACTTGCCAGACAGCGAAGATGGAGACTATCGATCCGTGCAAAGCGATCGAAAGCAAAGTCACCAACAATATTCATGATCTGAAAAGTTGCGACTTATGCCAACAGGACGCTTGTAACGGTTCCATTTCTGTTTCACCAAGGATTCTGCTCCCACTGTTGTCCACCATTGGTGCAATAGCTTTCGCTTTTTTTTACAAGACCGCGTAACCTTTATAAATTATCCAAGTTGAAAGAATCGATTTCGATTATCCTGTCGAGTTACGATTCCATTTAGCATATTCTAAAATTTGAAACACACACATATACGCATGTATAAGCATCACATTGTTCATTGATATTCCACGTCGTTTCACAATGCGTTTCGAATCGTGATAACGGATATATTTGCGACATGAAAGAAAATCGATTAAAAAATTTGTTACATATAATAGATCTCTGAGTTAAATTATTTATTTATTTATTTTTTTTACATTAGATATTATTTTATACAATTCTTGTTTATATCTTCGAAAAAAATCAGATTAGAGTAATATTTGTTGAAAAACAAGCGAGAAAATCTATTGCTATTGATTACTCGAATTTGAAATAAAATTTTTTTTTCCGATTAAATTCGTTTCGTAAATCGTTATTTCGATACGTGTAATTTTGATACAATTCCAAGAACAAGAAATTTCCATTTTCTACGTTTCAAAAATAACGAATCAATTAGCAAATTTTATATATCAAATTTGAAAATTAAAACAATGTAGAACGTTATGGTAATCGATTCCACGATTCCATCGCCTGTAACGCGTGTTCTTTATAAAAATTCGAATATTATATTTATAATTGCATATTTGAGCACGAACTTATGAATAAGTAAATACATTATATAGCTATATATTATACGAATTAAGGGGCTTATGTGAAATTTTGGCCAGTGTTTATATCGAGGAATACCACTCACAGTGGTTGCTTGACAAGATCGAATATATATATATCATCGCACGAGAATTATTACGAGCAATAAAATATGCGTGTATCGTTAAAATTTCTCAAAAGATACGAATTTTAATACTCTGTATATATACGCGATTAATAATCGAGATTAATAATCGTCGAATAATTTTAGATTACAGAGGGAAAATTTTGACATTTTCGCTATGTGTATATGAATTTCTTATCTTCTTTGTAAATATCGATGGTTAATCTAGTTTCAACAATTAACTCCATGTTTTTTTTATCAAGATGCGAGCGATATATTTATGTAGTTTCGGTTTCGAAAAAACACTTACTGTACTTTTTAGTGTAATGTTTATGTAACATCTTTAATTCTAAAACAGAGGAATTAAAATATATATATATATATATGATCGAAAGGATTAATTTATACATCTTTACAAATTCTGACAAATTTTACGCCGCACATCTATGCTCCCTACTCTAGTTCACATTTTCAGAATCTATATGATCCTTATTTTTATCGCCAGAGATAAGATAACAAGTAATAAAAAGATTTGGAACGTATGCAGAGGTGGAACCGACATGGCTGGACTAGCAATCTCGATGACGATAATCGTTCTCGTGAATTTAGGTAAGCAGTAACTTTTATTACTTTCATCCAAAAGTGCAGAAAAAAAATTTAGAATTTTCCAAATTACATTTCGTTCATCGCGAAATAGCATCGTCGTTAACCAAATAAGCGTTGTATTTACATTACAGAAAGTAAAAAAGTAACGTCGTATTACAAATTTTTTTTTTTTTTCTCTCGACAATCATTCGCTTCGTCCAATCGATCGAAGATATAAAGACATCGATTCGAATTTGACAGAGTACGGGAAAGGAGAGAAGTTGTGGTGTTACCAATGCAATACCAACTTGAGGAACAGGCACACGAGGGAATGCAACGATCCTTACCCATCATTCTATTTCGATTTAACTCTCTGCCCTCGAAATGAGTCGCATCATTGTTTGAAAAGCATCATCGATTGTGCGTATATGAAATAACTTACGTAGATTAGTGTGGCGTGCGCTCGCCTTCATTACGTGCACGCAACATCATCCATGGTACGTCTACGTGCTATCAACATGTTCGATCATATTCGCGGTGGATTGTACGTGTTAAACAGGGAACACCATGGTGAATTTTGAATTTAAGTTTAATTTACGTTTTTTTTTTTTTTTTTTTTTTTTTTTTACTGTGACTCGTGCAAGTATTCGAACGCTATTTTACAAAGAAATTCACCTAACTCGAAAAATCTTATCTCGAGTGAAACTTTTTGCTCTCTCTTCTCGAGACGAGAAATCGCTTTCAAGGGGTGAAATGAAGTTATCACCATTTACGCTAAATTGTCTATATTTTTTCTTATTTTTGATACAATTTCATCCAAGAACTTTTTTTTACAATAACGCAATAACAGAGTAAATTCTGAATATTTTTTTAAAACTTTAAAAATTTGTTCTCATCAGAAACCATTGTATTTGAAAAAAAATTCATTGAAACTTTGAGCAAAAAAAAAAATCGTATATTTTCGTAAAATATTGTTTCATCAGGAAATAAAACAATGTTGGAATGCTTTCGTGAGTCACTCTATTATATTCGTCACTGATCTATTCGATATATAAAGAATGAAACGAGTTTAGAATCGATTTTTTCAATAAGAATCATCGAAAAATAGGATAAAAATTCTTAGCTTCGAATTCGATTTTTAAATGAATACAATTTTAAACAAAAATTTAATTTTTTATTATTATTGCCAAATATTAGACGAAAATAGAGATTTTATTATCCATTAAACAAGAGGATATCACGATAGATTTCAGAAACATTAAAATGATTTCACGTTACGTATTTTCCACATCTCATCAATTTTGTTTCTTAAGAGGAGAACGTTTTTCAATGTTGACCAATGTTAAGCAATCGATGCTGAATTAAGAGAAAAATCAATTATTACTCAATTTCTTTTTTTTTTTTTCCCTTTTTGGAGATATAACAAGGTCATTGGCGAAGAAACGACCAGATTTTACGACATAGATTTATCCCGATTAGGAATTGAATAGAATTTCTTATATGGTTTTGTGAAAGTAGGGCAGTGTCTAGGTAGTTATGTTTTTGCCTCTTTGAAACAAATATCGTGTACTTATGTAAGAGATGATGAATCGACGGTGTGTCCTTATCTATCCTGTCAGAATTCTATGCTTTTAATTTCAATTTACATATATACATGTTAAAAAGTACATCGAGCATTATATATCGTCCTCTTTAATCGCAATTTATTATTTGAAGCATCCTTCTCCAAGGAAAAATTAACAAATTGCTTAATTCTACGCGACAAATTAAAAAAGTATCAGAAAATATAAAATATTAGCTGGATAGAGAACATTTTAGAACCAAGGACGGAATGTTAAACGCGAAAAACAATCGATCTCGACATTTTTCCTTCTTCTCTGCGAATAATTCACCTATGCTTTTAATCCCGTATATTAAAAAGACATGAAATATTAATACCATTCTTCGTAGTCGTAATTTAATTCCTATTTACATTTAAAGAATCCTTGCTAAGGAAAAATTAATAAATTAACTCTACGTGGCTACGTATAAATTAAAAAAGTATCATAGAATTTAAAATATTCGTTGGATAAAACAATTTAACCAAGGACGGAATGTTAAACGCGAAAAATAATCGATCTTGATATTTTTCCTTCTTCTCAAGAGATAATGATTCATCTATGCGTTTAATATATTTTAAATAGGCACAGTTTAATACGTACTTCGAGATTTAAAGTTTTTCTATTTTCATTCGAAGATATTTATATATATATATTGTATTACTGAGGAAAAATTAAATAAATTTATAATTCTATACGCGTGTAAAAAGCATATAAATTTTTATTTACGAATTAAAAATTATTGGTTAAATAATTTTAAGGATAAAATATCAAGGATAAAATATTAAAGAATAGGTTAATAATCTTAATGTTTTTCCTTCTTCTCACGAGATGGCATAACGATTTGTTTATGCCTTTGATATATTTTAGTAAATTTTCGTACTGGTTAGATAACCTTTACCAAGAATATTAAAAAGTAGATTAATAATCAATCTTAATCAACAATTTTCCTTCTTCTCAAGAGATGATTAGCATAATGATTCGTCTTTGTGTTTAATATATTTTAAATAGGCACAGTTTAATACGTACTTCGAGATTTAAAGTTTTTCAATTTTCATTCAAAGATATTTATATATTATATTACTGATATGATTATATATATTGTATTACTGAAGAAAAATTAAATAAATTTATAATTCTATACGCGTATAAAAAGCGTATATAAATTTTTATTAACGAATTAAAAATTATTGGTTAGATAATTTTAAGGATAAAATATCAAGGATAAAATATTAAAGAATAGGTTAATAATCTTAATGTTTTTCCTTCTTCTCACGAGATGGCATAACGATTTGTTTATGCTTTTGATATATTTTAGTAAATTTTCGTACTAGTTAGATAACCTTTACCAAGAATATTAAAAAGTAGATTAATAATCAATCTTAATCAACAATTTTCCTTCTTCTCAAGAGATGATTAGCATAATAATTCGTCTTTGTGTTTAATATATTTTAAATAGGCACAGTTTAATACGTACTTCGAGATCTAAAGTTTTTCCATTTTCATTCAAAGATATTTATATATTATATATTATATTACTGAGGAAAAATTAAATAAATTTATAATTCTATACGCGTGTAAAAAGCATATATAAATTTTTATTTACGAATTAAAAATTATTGGTTAGATAACTTTAAGGATAAAATATTAAAGAATAGATTAATAATCTTAATGTTTTTCCTTTTTTTCACGAGATGGCATAATGATTTGTTTATGCCTTTGATATATTTTAATGAATTTTCATATATTAAATAGGCACAATTTAATACGATTACTTCGAGATTTAAAATTTTTTCTATTTTCGATTCGAAGCTAATCTTGTTACTTACGAAAGAAAAATTAAATAAACTTATAACTCTATATACACGTCTAAAAAGTGCATACAGATCTTTGTTTACGAATTGAAAATTACCGGTTAGATAACATTAATTAAGAATAGAATATGAATGGATTAATAATTGATCTTAACTTTTTTTTCTTTCTTTTTTTTTCTATGGAATGACGTATAATAATTCATCGTTGTCACAATTCATTTATCTCAATCTCGCGATTTTCGTTATATACGTATATATATATATATATATCTCTGCCTTGAAACTGGTGAGACTATGACACAACTATTTCCTTAATGATGCAGATGGAGACGTGCTGGTGACGGTACGAGGTTGCGTGCCGTCACGAGAAATCGATGGATACTGCCAACAAACGGAACATTTTCCAGGATCCAGCATTAAGTGCTCCTTTTGCAATGATTACGCTTGCAACAGCCAAAATTCCAATCGTGTTTCGAACAATTTAATATTGATAATTTTAACTTTGATTCCTTCAATAATTCCAATAATATACGTATTTTAACTCTTCTTTTTCTTTTTTTTTTTTTTTTTTTATAATAAAATGGCTAATTTTATGTTTCATATTTTTATAAAATAACTAATTATAAATGGAATAAAATTGAAATTAACTTTTTAACTCGAATGAATATTCTCACGATTCTGATTCTCATCGGATATTTAGAAATATTTCTTTTAAGATCGAAATATTAAAAAATACGTAGAAACGTGGAAATTTTATTACTAAAAATCGAACATTCTTTATATTAGAATCTAATTTAATTTTGTTTAACTTTGATTTGACAAAGACAAGTTAATAAAATTTTCCAGACAACAACGTCAAACCTTTTTCCCCTCAAAATTAACAAAATTCTCCAAAAAAAAATTTCTCTTTTTCTTCTTCCCATAAATTCACAAAATTCTCTTTATAAATCGATAATAAAATTTTCAAATCAACTAATATTTCCAAATCCTCTCTTCAGAAATTAATAACAATTCTCGGCAAAGCTTGCTTTCTTTTTCTCGATTTTCTCATCATAAATCATGATTATCATCATCAACCCCCATTCGGCTCACGAAAAGACGACGACGATAAACATCGATTGACCGGAAAAGGCTGTTGACTTTCAAGCGAGAAATTAAATGGTTTTATGAATGAACAGGGAGACAGTGTAACCTTTGTATCGATGATGCTGGTGACTTACGTCCCGACCAATACCTACAAGGATCGTGCGTACGCGTGCGACGCGCACACATTTACGCACGTTGGGCGCATCTGGTTAAAGGGGGAGGGGTCAAATGCTCGAGTCAATTCGGTAATGTCTCGCGGGGTTAAACGATGACCCTCTGACGAGCAGCCTTCCTTAACGAGTCGGCAAGCCTCACTTTGCAATCTTCTTGTTCCTTCTTCTTGTTCCATATCTGTATTCAATTCGTGCAGCCACAATCATTCCAATGAAATTCGTTTATTCAATATTGTGATAATATTATGAATGTTTATTTAATATCGATTGAGTCCTCGATTTTTAAATTTAATTTTGAGATTGAAAGGAGACTTGACGTGAAAGATTTCCTTTTTCTCTTTTCTTTTTTCCAATGTTTTGAATTTCATCCAATAACGATGAAAATAAAAAAAGGAATATTATATTGAAACAGTTATTGAAAATTTTTTAAGGGAAGTTTCGATTTTTCTTCGAATTAATTAGTTAACAGAAATAAAATATATTACACGTAGTATATATCGAAAATATATTTTTATACGTTTGAAGTTTCTTTTTTCTTTTCTTCTTTCTTCTTTTTAACAAATATTTTCTTCGAACTCTTCAAACTTGGCCACTACACGGTCACAAAAATAAAGTATTGCATATACTTTATCCTATCCCACAATTCTGAAAATAAAGGAGAATCGTGAGTTATTAGGTTATCATAAAATAGGAAGTGAGAAACAACTTCGTCCCAAATCAAAACTATTCAAAGACTATGAATCTTTACAAATCTTTCAAGATTCAGAATCAGAGTAAATCCTCGAATTCCAAACAATCATATTTTTCCAGCATGAAGCTCGTAAGATCCCAAAGAGGGGGAGGGAAGGGGGGAGAGTCCCATAATTGTTCTAACGAGTCCAATGAGGGTCCCTGAAGAGCAATGCCGCTTTCCTTTCTCCCTCTCCCTCGACTCATAATTACCGTTTCGCCTGTTCCCCCTTTCTCTCCTTTCGTTTCTCGCCGCTTCACTTTGCGAATTTAATAAAAAATGTTCATGAAATTAGTCGACAATAATAATAAATAAAACAGTCAGTTTTTGTTTGAATAATTTTTTTTTTCTTTCAAATAAATTAATTATAATTGATTATAGGAAAAACCAGCGTAGTAATCGAATAAACTTTTCTCTTTAATAATTTCAAAATAAAATTTGTAAAATTTAAATAGAGATTTGTCTTATTCTTCAAATATCATCGTGGATATTATACTTTGAATATTTTGCATTTTCTGTAAATTTCTTTTTTACAGTTGAATTTTGCAAGAATGCATTAATTAATCTAGTTATTACTTGTACATATTTTTCTTGATGTTTTTTAATTTTTTTGATTGATTGTAATAAACGATAAATCATCCTCCAGTATTACTTTCACTATGCTTTCGATAAAGCTCCACCTTTAAAATCTTCCAAGTTTTGAAAAGTTGAGAAACTTTTCCGTCGGCTAATTTGAAGCAATCTGTCAAATGAATTATTTATGAAATTAATAATTTTCATCGTCACAACTAAAAAACAAAAAAAAACTTTGAAACTGTATCTCTGCCAAATTATCCCTAAATATTTCTGCAACCGATAATTAATCTTTACTTATCACACTTTAAAACGACGTTTCATCTAAAATTAATTAAAAATTACATAAAAATAAATTATCACTCGTCACTGCCTACGCCACGTAACAATTACGATCTACGCTACGACGTAAAAAAAAAACAATAATGCAATAACATTCTTATGACGCCTAAAAGCAACATTGTTCGAAAAATTTTAACCAATTAATTTTTTTCTTACTCGATCCGACTCCTACTTCCTCGACTCCTTTAGATATCTTATAGAGGGTTATTAATGGCGCGTGAGTCGCGCGTTTATTGGTCCATTCCTTGTGCCTCAAGAATCGAGGAGAAGGAGGACGTCGCCGTGTACATGGACGGACAAAAAAGGGGGTGTTGGCTGTTTCAGTAACGCTGTGAACAGTGACGCTATCAGTTCCTCTCTGCCTATTTCTGAACCACCACATGCCATCAATATAGATTTCGTGATTGGTGTTGATCGATTTTATTTAAGAGGATATCTTGACAAGTAGTGGAGATATGTCGTCGACATTGAGTTGGATATTGGTCGTGTTTGGCGTGATCGTTTCGATTCAATCAGGTAAGTCGACGTAATAATTTAATAATTTTATTTTAAATTTAATTCCTTTTTAAGGAAGAGAGAATTAATTAATCGATTGATCTTGATCTCTGAAGAATTTTTAATTTTTCCCGCCAAATTATTATTATTATTATTATTATTATTATCATGTTCGATAAGTAAAATTCGAAATCGAAATTTTGTTGAATTTGAATTTTTAAAGGATGGTCATCAAGTGATTTTAGATTTTAAGAGATAATAAAAATTTATGAACGAGTATTTTTTAAAAAAATAATATTCGAATTGTGTAACGAGTGTTAACTTTAACTTAAGAACTTGAGAAAAGTTTTTGAAGAACTTTTAATTCTTGAAAATTTTGTAAAGCGAATTTAAATTTTAGAAAAGAATAATTTAATTATTTATTATTCTTTGGAAGAGAAAATTAGTTGATCTTGATCTCTGAAGAATTTTTAATTTTCCCGCCAAAATGCACGTTCAAGTTTTCGAATTGAATATGATAATGTACGTGATTTGCGAAGATATTTGATGAAAGAACTTGATATACTTGTTTCTTTCCATTCGTTTATTTATCATTGGAATTTTGCAATGATTTTAGTTATTATTTTTATTTTAGTTATTATTATGATCTTGTTCGATAAGTAAAATTTCATGAAAATTTGTGAATTTAAATTTTTAAAGGATGATCATAAGTGATTTTAGATTTTAAAATCATAAAAATTCATGATCGAGTTTTTTAAAAAAAAAAGTTTTTTAAAAAAAGAGCATTTATGTAACGAATGTTTAATTTTTGTTAAGAATTAAAAAAAGGTAGTTTTTAAGCATTAAATAAAATCGTTTTTATGGAAACGAAAAAAATTGTGAAACGAATTTAAATTTTAGAAAAAATCGTAATAAATTTATTACTTTGGAAGAGAAGCTAAATCTCTTAATTTCTGAAGAATTTTTAATTTTCCCGCCAAAATGCACGTTCAAGTTTTCGAACAATTGAATCTGATGATACGCGATTTCATAAAAAAATTTGATCCATTTCTTTCCCCCTCTCCGTCCCCCCCCCTCCCTGTTACGGAATGTTTCGAAAGCAAATATTCGAAATTTAATAACGAAACGGGTGAATCAGAATGCGATGGCAATGATGATAGACGATGATTCGATAACAATGGCAGTTGAAATATAGCAGAACAAAGCATTAAGATAAAGTTATTACGTCATTACATTCATTAAACGTTAAACTCGGGCATTAATATTTCTTTTGACTCGTTTGGTCCACTTACGACTTTAATTATTGTTTCTATTTTCTCATTACGCAATCGACCATTGTTATCATCTTATCAAATGCGTTATCAAATCATTTATTGTTACTTGTTTTTTTTTTTTGTTTCTCACGCGATAAAATAAATTAAGTATGATCGTTATTAAATCGTTACGATCGATTGTTCCATTCGTAACACGAATTTTCATAATTTATAAATTTTAACACGTTTTGTAAATATTCTTGATTCAATGCAGGTATATTCCACTTCTATGGATTTTGCTGTAGCAGAAAGGGGAATGACTAATCCATTGGAATATTCCATAATATTATTCGAAACAGACTTTTCAATATTTTTTATTCTAAACAATATGATAATATAAAATGATATTGGATCTCAACAGTTCCATGTGTGCACGATGATATATGCACGTTTAATTCAATTTTATGCAATTGATTGGCATTAAATTAGATTCAGAAAAATGAAAACTCGAAGTAATAAATTTATTTGTTGATATTTGATGATTTTTAAGATTTAATATATTTATTAATTGATAATTGAACAGGTTCAGCTTTACGATGTTGGGATTGCGCTTCCAACACCAATCCTTTATGTGGTGATCCGATGAACGTCACTGATCATCATGGCACATTCCATACAAAAGTATGCGAATCTGGAACTTACGAGACGTCGAAACAAATTTGTCGAAAAATCGTGAAAAGAGGTAACAATAATTGTTTTAAAAATAATCCCCAACGAATATCAAATTAGGCCAGAAGATCGAGAATCAATTTTCTCGATAAAAATTAAGGGAAACAATTAAATTAAAAATTAAGGAAAATAATTGGTGTTTATACGAGGAAGAAAGAAATTCAATATATAAAAAACTTTTGCCAACGAAAAATGCATTTTTGAATGAATATTGTAGCATTGAATATAAATACGAATACTAAAATCCAAATTCTTATAATTTTTTACACTTAAATTATCCTTATATTTAAACCGATATTAATTTTATATCATTCGTACAATTATATGTATGATTCTACAATTAAACATTTAAATATATATTCTACGTTTTAAAAAATGAAATGAAAAAATGGAAAACTTCCTTTGCGTATTTACACAAATATATAACAAACTCGAGACATCCTGTTTAGTCATAATCATAGATATATATGGATGTTCTCAATTCTTACATCAGGGATGACGTACACACGTTGTATGAAATCATAGGATAGTGTAACAAGTTGATCGCCACGGTGCATTGTGTTGCGTTTGTGAGTCATAGCACGTGCTTCTTCACCATAATTGCGATAATTACATATTGACAAGGTCAAAACCGCGCCTATGTCATGGAAAAATCACTTGATGTCATGGAATCATAAATATTGAGGTTAATCGTGTAATTCGAATCCTGGATTTAACGAGTGTAAAAGATTAATTAAATTTGCATAACCGTTAAAATAAAATATCACTTCTCCAAACGTGAATAAAAAGTTGTGTAATGATATTTTAAAATTCGATCAGGAACAATTTGTAGAAAATTATCAATTTAATTTCTAATTTTTTTGTGTTTTTTGCAATGTTGATAATTTTGCAAATATAGAAATCAAATGTTTCAATGATTTTATAATGAGTTTGTATAAGTTAAATAGCTTTTGTGATAAATTTCTCAGATGTATCGTTCGTAGATTCTAATCCTGGATAGATTTCCACGAAATCCAAATTCACTCAAATAACGCAATGTTTCGTAATTACTTCCGTAGTTTGTTGGTGATATTTGGAATCCCAGCTGTTACACAACCTGTTGCACCAGATCGCTCAAACGTAAACACAAAAGGAAACATGGCGTATAGCGTGCTAATATTCGGTTACACGCATGAATCGGAAGTTATGCATATGTTACGTCTGTTTCTATGGATATTTTGGTTATAGATTACATAAATCCTGAAAATCTGCCAATAATTTCCCTTAATGTCACGTTGCAATCGGAAACTAACCATTTCACGACTCGATGACATCGTAGAATTGATCGATCGACATGCATAAATGTCAACATAATTGCACGTATGCTAACGTAGTATAATAAGAGAACACGATGATTTGTAACAAAAGATAATAAAAAATTTCTTGATTCTCGAATAAATTTTTTGAACTTGATTTGATTTTTTTTTTCTTACAGAAAATGGCGAAAGAGTAGTGATTCGTCAATGTTCAACACCGAACGTCGACGAAGCGGACATTGTGGATGGTTCTTGCAGCGCAACCGCGACTTCAATTCGAAATTTAATGGAATGCTATATTTGCAGCACAGACCTCTGCAATTCCGCAATGGGAGTATCGGTTACACAATCTCTCTTCATGGTCACGTTGACTATTATCGGCTACCGTTACCTACAATCGAAATACATCGCCCTTTAATGAAAAACTTTACACTTAACCTATACACATTTTCCACTTTGAAAAATAACCGCGGAGTAAGTGTGCCATTTTAAACGATCTTAAATTATTACCATCTTAAATTATACGAATTGAAACGAAGGTTCGATTATGTGTGTTGATTAATAACAAAACTATTGGTATATTGGTAATAATTATTGGTAGTAACAAAACTATTAATTACTAATCCTAGAGAGCGCAATTTTAAATAATTTTAAATTCAAAAATAGAATAAGAAAAATTCCAGTATCGTAATCTTGATTAATAATCAAATTATATATAATTGGAAATTAATTAAGTCTTCATTCGATATTGGAGAGAGCGCCCTTTTAAAAGATCTTAAATCTAACAATATGTTAATGCTTCATAAATAAATTTTATCACATGTAATTTACTTCTTATCGCGATTATAACCATTTTTTTGGCCAAATTATCGATTAAATCGCTATTCTAGACGTGTGTATCTATTTGAAAATCTTATTAAGATGATAAAACGGTGTATTAAAATGATTTTAAGCGCGCACAAGTTTGTTAACTATTTTATAGTTAGACATAGCTCGTTAGTCACGTATTAAGTAGAACAGGTTGACATATAGTGGAGTAGTTACATCACCGTGCTGAAAGCTTTATTTAATCTAATCGTCTATTTAACGATAATACGATTTCCGTAAAAAAAAAAGTAAAAATAAAAAAAAATTTATATTAAATGAAACGACGATTTTTGTACAATATGTATATAGATTTAACACGTGTGACGTGATTGTATAATAAAGGATTGTTAACTCGATTTTACACTTTGTAATTACGTAGATTTGCAGCCTCTCGAATACTTGCTTTCACGTCACCATTAATAATTCTTTCCGATTCTTTTCTATCGATTTTTTATTCGAATTTTCTTCTCTCGTTAACTTTATTGGTTTAAGCTTTGTCGTTTTCATTTTTTAATCTTGTGTTATTTATGTAATTTCTTTTGTAGTAATACTACTTTAAGCTGAAAAGAAAAAACGAATGAAAAAAGTAGCTTATCAGGAATCCGTCCAATGTATAAGATGATACGAAATTTTGTTCTTTCATTTCGCATTATCTGATTAAAAGTAGTATTTTTTATATTCCATTAAAATTCTTTAATTATTAGATTTGTAGATTAGACATTACGTTTTTCATTGCGATTGAAATTTGCTTTCATTATCGATTCTTTTTTTTTTTCGATTTATTTGTTAATATTAAAAACAATCAATTTTACTATAAATTTTCAAGAAATGATAATTAGAATTTATTTTTCATATTTACAATTTTCTCTACTATAGGAAAATATAATGTATAATGTATACCTATTTCTAAATTTCATTTTCTATCATTTGTGTATAATACTTAATAAATACAAATTACTATTACATTTATACATTAATACTTACATAACATTATAATTAATGCATTATAAATGGCTTATATAAATTTTATGGTAACGTTTAATTTAAAATTAAAATCGATTCTAAAAATACATAATAACATAAAAACAAAATTATAAAGGAATATCTTTATAAAAGTAACTGTTTAAAAAATATTTTCTCGATTGCTACAAGAAGATTGGAACAACGATTTACTTAAAACTAACTTTGCTTACAATTTATTTAAAAAAAAAAGAAAAAATTAATGATGAAAAATGAAAATCGCGCAGCAAAAAAGCCTCTTTTCGAAATTAATAATTATTTTGCTTATCAAAAAAAAAAAAAAAGAAAAACATATAAAAGTATCATGAAACGAGTTTTTCTTGCTTTTCACATTTGTGCTGCACGATGATTTGATATGCTTGAAATTTAAGTTGATTCATGAGTATTGAGTTACAAAAAAAGATTGCAAAAATCAGAAAAAAAATGAGCAAATCTTTTGACAAGTTGAAGTCGAAAAGAATATCAAGTTATTTAAAGAATATTTTACTACAAGACATAGATCTTTTTTTTGATTCTTATAGTTACTTGCTATTCTTTCCTTGTATTTTGCTCCAATTTTATATTATTTCTTACGTATCATTGAATATAATAAGAATATTGAATGAATTATTATACTAAATTAATAAACAATATTAATTTTTGCAACTAATATTGATAGAATATACAATATCACACAGTATCGATAATTATTGAAAATTCTAATAATCTAATTTATAACCTACATATATACCATTAGTTTATTTATTCTTTATATTAATATGTGACAAGGAATAATTTCTCCAATACTTTCTAATCACACACTGTATCACTCATAAATAAGTAGGATCTCAGTGATGAAATGTACACGAAAGAAAATGGCAAATATGTATCCTACTATAGTATATATTCTTCCAGTTCTTTCTTTTTTTTTTCTTTTTTTTTTTTTTTTTTATAAATTGCAATCGAATCATACGTCGAGAAGTATTCTTAATTTCGATTATTCGACGATGGAAATTTGTTAGCAACGGGCTCGCATCTGCACACACAACAAGAAGGGAAGAGAAACCAGTCCATGAAGATACCTTTGCAATCGTTATCAGGGTCGTAGGCGAGCAATCTGTGCCATTTATACTTTTGCTCGCAGCCACAGTCGCCGGTGCACCGATTCGTCTGGGTTTTCCTGAAAACAGGAAACTTTCTCGAAGAAAACTTTTATATTCTCAAATGAAAGTTAAAAGACACGAAAAATATACTTACGAGCAAACTTCTTGGTGAATGGCTTGCTCAAAATGCTGCGTGTTCACGATGGCACGAATCTTTCCAGCACTGTTGCTTGCCCAATAGGGCGTTACTATTTCCACCTTGGACTCGCATGCATCGATTCTGGAAAATTTTTTAATTCAATGCACAAAAGTTGAAAAATCTCGGTGGAGGATATTAATTTTTAATAAATACAATGAATGATTGTAAAATGCAACGAAATAGAAAATGGATTGAAAGAAAAATTACGTGAAAATTCTGATACGTTTGAAAAATTCTGTTTTATAATTTTTTGAAAAGCTCATCATCTGCATTGAATGCAAATTTCATTTGAAATTTTCTCTTTTTTTCGTAAATGAACATTGCATTGAGAGAGAAAATTCTTTTATAAAAAATTTATTTTCAAGAGTAATTTTAAAAAATTCTATTCTCGAATTTATTTGCACTTTCAATATAATATAATTGAATGATTCTGACAAATATTTCTTTTTATTTTTGAAATCATTTGCATTAAACGTGTAAGGATTAGAATCTTAGAATTTGAAACTTTCCATTAAACTTACTTAATGTGAACTTTTTTGAATTTTTCAATTTCAAATGAAAAATTTATGACAGAATAGGAAATTCTCGTGACACGAAAATCATTAAAAGTGTAAGTATATAGAATCTTGAATTTAAAACTTTCCATTAAACTTAATTAATTACTTTTTCCTTATTTTTGGAACTCTCGAATCTCAAATTCCTAAACAATTATATTTCTGGTTTGAAAAAATATTAAATTTTCTCCATAATTTCCAATAATTTGTATATACCTGCCGCTGTCCTTATGATTTTTTCCGGGAGACTGTCTAGGGTTTCTAGTTTTTCTCACATTGGCGAAAAATGAGTCACCATTAGCCTCGATTTCCGGATCCAATTCGTCCCGGAAATTGGGTCCACCATCAGGTATATCGTGTTTCACAGCTTCTCTACTTTTCCTTCTTCTACGTGTACGATGATGGCCAGTCTCTCTCGTTGGTGATCCGTATCCCGAACTCATTTCGAAGTCACCATACATTCTCTTCATTAACGCCTTGTTTTCGTCGATAAAACGCTCTATCCGCTCTCTAAAAAAATATATATATTTTATTATCTTTGTTTTATTATCTCGTGGACATTCTGCTCACCCATTACAAGCCTCTTAATGAGATATTTATATCGTGATTAAGAAAAATTTAGATCTCTTGATTTTTCTTTTTTAACTTAAAAAATCAATGTTTTTCTATAATAAGATAGTCATAACTTAACAGCGGATCTTTATATTTTAATTTCATAAATTAACAATTAAAGAAATAGAGTTTAAATAGAAATTATTATTCTTCTTATTCTTCTTCTTATATTCTTCATTATATTCTTATATTTTTCTTATTCTTCAAATATCATATGTAAATATGTATTATACCATTTTATTTTTTTTTTTTTATATCAAACTCTAGATTTTTCTATAATTTAAATTTTGCATAAATGCGTAAACATCTACAATTTAGTCACAAGAATAATTATAAAATATCAATAAACTATCAGAATAGAGTAATTACATGGGATATGTGTTTCCAGCAGTTGGACAGAACAGTTGATGATATTTTTTAATGCACGGTACTCCGCGTACCAAATCTCCTCTTAATTCGACACCCAGAGCGACGGAAAGTGCAGTCCAAAGAATCTGGAAGAAAAATACAACGCGTTTAAGATCTGTTCAAAAACAATAATAATTATGGCATGATGACGTGAAATTCAATGTCACGAGAATAATAATAAGTATAATTTGTAGATTGTACGAGACCTACGCATCTTCGTGTATTCTTCCAGAATAATGGTGGTAGAACTATAGGTAAAATATAGTTAATAATGACGCCTACGATCGATCGCAAGGACGTTTCCATGGAGGAGACAATTGTGTCGCAGTGAACTAAGTGTGAATAACACTTGACTTCCAATGGAACTTGAAATGTAGTAGAACATCAGAGTTGAAGTCGAGATATCAATACAATTTTGAGACTAAAAAAGAATTATTATTTTGAGACTTTTGAGAATTATTATTTTTTGCTGCAAATAGTAACTTTCAATGTAGAGTCCAAATTGTTAAAAATTAATTTTAATTGTAATAATTTTAGAAAGTTAATAATTGAAGGTTTATATTTGAAAGTAAAATTCTTGAGAATTGTTTTTTCTGTGTTGAATAACTTTTAATTTTCTCAACGTAGCGTCCATTGGCAAAAATTAAATTTAATTAAAGGTACAAATATATATTCGAAAATAAAACTCTCGAGAGTTATTTTAAATTGAAACTAATTGTTCGAAAATAACTCTGATTCTCAATGTAGTGCCCATTAAAAAAAAAAATTAATTTTGGAAAATTAAAATACATTCGACGATGAAATTTTTGAAAGTTATTTTTTGCTACATTGAAAAATTTTTTGTACAGTTTGAATGTACATTAAAAAGTTATTTCTTGTCAATAGACTCTTCGAGTGAGATAATTTAATAATTCTTGGAATATCGAAATGTCAACGATCCTTATCCACTGTTTCAACTTTATGATTAATTTTCCACGTACCTCGTGGAATTTGTAATTGCCGATTGTACCGGAAGTCGGGTCCGCCAATGATTATCATCCTACGCTCACGTCTCCATCGAACGATCAGTAGGCGTCATTCAGTGACTCGAGTAACTTCAAACCGTTGTATCCAGGGGAAAATATGATGCATTGCGAGGCAGAAATGAATCATGCCTCGCATATCTCGTGAGTACATGAACTTTTTATCTTTTAATAATTTTTGAGATATCTTTTAATAATTTTTAGAATAATGATTCATCTCTTATATTTTTTAAGAGAAAAATTGCTGGTTCAACAGGAAGAAAACATTGACTAAAATGAAAAAAAATAATGTTTATGTAATAATTATTCGGTAAATTTACGTGAAAAATTAGCAAGATTTTAATAATTATATATCGTTTCATACCGTGTATTTTCGAATCGAATTCGAACGATTTACTTATACGAAGTGGAATATCTTAATTACAGTGGAATAGGTAGGCCTGCACAATAATCAAAAAATACGACGCAAAAATCATGATGGAACATGCGAGGAAGGTTAATCGTAATTTTTAACTTTCAATGATTGGATCGAGGACATCGGATCGCTTCCGAACTGTAATTCAATATTGTCAGTCGTGTTACGTTGTCACGTCGTTATGTCATTTCACAATCGATGCTCGATCGAATCGATTGATCTCAATTTTGACTGTTATTTATTACCACATCGTTCGATCTCCATGTTTTAATTTTTTGAAGTTTATTTACACGTATGAAAATCTATATTCCTATCTATAGTCCAATATTGAAAAATTTTTCGATGAATTTGTAAGCAAAATATCAATCCTCTCGCAATGAAATCTCAACATTATTTATTATTCTGGTTTCAATTTTTTAAATTTGAAACAACAATCAAAATAACAATCTTCTTGCTACAATTTCTTCTAATATTATCTACTATTATTAAATTTTTCACGAATTTTTAAACCTACCTTTCATTTTCAACAAATTTCTAAAACATAAATCGACTTCCCTTTTCCATCAAACCTTCAAAGATTCTTCCTTGATACTTTTCATATTCACAACATTACTAACAATTTCTCATAACATACCACATTAATTGAATTTATTCAAATAACCTACGAAGTGGCGGGTTCAAGAGGTTATGGTTTCAATGCCAGCGCACCACGATTGACCTTAAGCCGGTATCGCATTGCGCCGATTCTTTCCACATCGTTCGAATTACACGCACGGTAGGTAAGAGTGGAGACACGAAGAGAGGAGATGGGCGGGTGTAAGTGCATGCACCCAATCGACTCTGCGAGATTCTAGGGAAGATACACGGGGTCATGGGTGGCCGGTGAAAATGTCACGCTAGTTGATACAGACTTTGAACGTTCCTGTAGCCACGGCCGCGTTCGATCACCTTTCAAACGATCCTCGAACAAGTCGATTTCAAGTACGAGACGCTTTCAAGGAACAAACTGTGAGGAGAATACTGTGTTTCGTGTCACCAATGAAAAACATTTCTGAAACTGGTAAACTTGCACCGCTTGGTTAAGGTTAATTGATTTATTTTTGAAAGGTAATAATGTTTCGATAATTTGTGTTTCGTCCATTTTGTCCTTCTTTGATTAAATTTTTTATCATTTTCATGGTAAACATAGGTTTGTTCATTTGAGAAATTTCAAAGAAATTTCGAAAAAATAAAGAAATGAATTTTTATTCTTTTTTTTTTTATATATATATATAGTATTTTAAGTGATTAAGTCGCATATTGCAAGTGAGAAAGATTCATTTATTCGAATGAATATAAAATTCACTAAAATAAATCGTTTTTTGAAGAGATTGAATAGATTGAATCTAATAAGGTAAAATTTATATTTATCTAAATAAATTAAATTTATAAGTTATATTGAATGTAGAATTTCAAAGAATTAAAATATTCTTGGATACAAAGGAAATGTGTATCATCATTGTTAATAATGAAATATCATAAAGATATTTAAATTTTTTTGCGAAAAATAAAAATTCTTTTGAAAACATTAAATATGGATAATAAATTAAATCACAATTAAGTTTCAATTTCGTTTCATTATCAATATTAATTATTCCGAATATTAATTATATATCTCTCACGAGGTATAGAAATATTTTTAATTATATTTTTAATTATATATTAATTGATGGAATTGTTTCACTTGTAATCTTTGTATTTTTATTTCCAACTAGCGAATTTTCAATTTAAAACAATAATTGGCAAGAAGCAAGATCTTTATTGAAAAATTGTAGAAAAAGTATACCTGTCATAAAAATAAAAGACATACACGTGACCTAATTTTGAGATTGTGAGGTTGTCTAACAAATTTGTTGAAAGTTCCTTTTGTATCTTGATACAGAATGTGTCTACGTTTGACGAAATCCACTTATATATTCCACGTCTGTAATTCGTGCGTGAACAGTAAGTATACTTTCTACTCAGAATGAATTCTTCCGTTCTAACAGTCTGAACACTATTGTTGCTCAGTATTTAAGAAATGTTAAATATAAGAATTGTTACAATTCTCGATATTATCGCAAATTTATATTATATTTATCATATATTTTCTGCTCACAATGAATTCTTCTGCTCTAACAATCCATGAGTCACACCATCGTTATTCAGTATTGGTAAAAAAAAAAATATTACAATTCTCGATATTATTGCAAATTTATATTACATTCATCGCATATTTTCTACTCACAACGAGGTTCTTCCGCTCTAAAAACCTGTGAGTCACACCATTATTATTCAATATATTCGATTGAGAAATGTTACAGTTCTCGATATTATCACAAATTTATATTAGAATTATCATATACTTTCTACTCACAACGAATTCTTCCGCTCTAACAGCTTATGAGTCATACAATTACTCAGCATTCGTAAGAATCGAATGAAATGAAATATCATATGATTCTCGATATTACTACAAATTTGTATTCATATTTATTATAAAATTTATATTTCTCGTGAAAAATATGAAAATAATGATTAAATATTTTTTTTTTCCAACTTACCGGAATTTGTACGTAAGTACCATTGTTTAGTTGAGGATAAGAATACAGTGGCACTACGGGGACCGAGCCGTTCTTTAAAAAAATTGGGCCTTGAATGGGCGTGACGTGCGCATCCCTTGGTATCTCTGGATCTTTGTCGTCGTAGTAATCCTCGAAGTCGTCATCATAGTCTAAAACAGCGTGAATGGAAGTTTTTGTACCAGGTCCACTTTCCCCGTTTACTCTCGTATACCTTTAACAAAATTTTTTTTTTCCAGATCAGTAATTCAGTTATGAAACACTTGATGATAAACTGATGGAAATCTTTGAATCTTTAAGTTTCGAATCTTTAATCCTTGGATCTTTGATTCTTTAATTTTTGAATTTTTAAATCTCTTGATGCTTGGATCTTTGAATTTTTGTACTTTTAAAATTTTTAAAATCCTTAAATCATTGAATCTTGAAATTTCTAAAATAATTTCAAAGATAATATTATTTTGATGAATCACCTATATAATATAAAGCATAAAATAAATATTACACAATTCAAAAAATTGAATATATAAAAACAAAAATAAACCACAAAAAGATACCTCGAGAAGGAAATTGCGAAATTATCAAGATATAATACGTATAATGATCTGCGACACGGCGCAGAAATCAAAGGGACAAACGTATCTTATCCTTTTGCGATAATTGTCAGCAAGTTTGAGGCAAAAAAATATCGCTATACCTCATATGGTTGACACGTTCATATTAATAATACATATCTGGAGTACAGTACAGAAAGAAGCGAGATCGATGACATAATTTCCCGCAGAAGAGGAAAGTGAGGGTCGAGTAACTCGCACGAGTCGAGTTGTTGGCCAGAAATTCATTAGGAATGCACGGCACGCAGCAAGAAACTGTTCGACTGATCGTTACATAAATAATTACGATTGCGATTAAGATTACTACTACGAAATGTTTTTTAGCTGATTTCAATGGTGGATTCGAAGCGAAAATATCGGCTTATTACTCGACTTTAATTAATTATTGTAAAAAAATAGAGTATAAACAAATTAACTCATCGTTTAATTCAACTTAATCTTTCTATATTAATTTTCAATATGCGATACATTTCAATTATTTTTAAAGAAATTTTTATAAAGAAATTATTATATAGAAATATTATGTAGAATTATTATATAGAAATTTTTGAAAGACATTGGATTTTTCAATATGGCCATTTCAATTATTCTTATTTAAATGGATCGAAGTTTTTGTGAAACCTTGAATGAATTATTCAATTTTATTTTTAATAACTGGATTGCAATTTTCTAGGCCTTCTAACTCTTCGATGTGCACATTTCAATTATTTTTATTTCTATTAAATTTTTTAGAAATTTTCCAAATTCTATATTTCTTCCTCTAAAATAAGCTGACAATCACTTTCATGAAATGAAAAGAATGCTAGAACACGATAAAATCACAACAATAAACAAAAAAACATTCAAAGTAAAAAACAAAATCAAAATACAGATACAACAAAATTACCCATTAGGTCTGTCAGGATAGCTTTCCTGTTCCGGCATTCTCGACGTTCTGAAGTTCTCTTGCTCCTTTTCCACAGTTGCTCGTTGTTGTTGCTGTTGCTGTTGCTGTTGCGGCAATGGCGGTGCGCTAGGTCTTATCTGTTGCCTCGGTTGCGTTCTCCTGAAATCTTGATTGTAGTTCGCGTATCTCGTGTCCTGAGTCGAAGAAAAGGAGGAATGCTCGACGTACGGATTCCCGTTCCTTTGTCGATTGAACGTCGATTGACGTTGCCTTTGCTGTTGCTGGTTTTGATAACCGATCGGCGGTATGTAAGGCTCGTTTTGGAACGGTTCCTGCTCGTTGAAATTTGGGGCTGGCGCGGGGGGAAGCACGGCGTTGAGGCGAAGGTTGTTCACCGTCGATTGCCCTCCGTTTTGCCCGTCGTAGAAGAACGGTGTAGGCGTCGCCGATTGATACGGCAAGGTAAAGTTGACCAGTGACATTTCTATTCCTTCTTTTTTCCCCCCTTTTTTTAGTCTGCAAACAAATTGCGAAGAAAACTTTGACAGTGTTTTATAATTAAAAGAATTGTTTGTTGTCATTGTGTAGATAAATTAATAATTTAGTTTGGTTTTTTTTTTTTTGTAAATTGATAAATATTGTAGTGAAATTGAAAATTAAGGGAATTGAAAGTGTTGCTGCTTTGAGAAGATTTCAGAACATTGATCAAAGAAAATTCCTGATCGTTTTCTAATTAAATTTAATTGATTAATTCGATTTGGAACTGCATCAACTTTAATTTCTAATGATGGGACAGTTAATGAATGAATAACATCTGTTGAAGAAATAATTAATCATAATGGAATTCTTATTGAAATAATCATTAGATTATCAGTTTTTAATAATCGAAATTGATTTAAATTTCTATAATTTAATATATAAGAATCAAATTCAATATTATTAAATTCAGGATATTCATATGATCAATATCATTGATGACCAATTGATTTAATTGAAAAAAAATGGATTAATAATTTCATCAATTAAATAAAAAATTTTTAATGGTGGAAAACAAATAATTAATTGAACAATAATTGGAATAATTTCAACAATAATTGTTCAAATAATTTCAATATTATGATTTTTTAATAAAAATAAATTTGAAAATTTATTTAAAAATAAATCTATAATAATATAAATTGTTAATGTTGAAATTACAATAATAATTACTATAATTATATTATGAAATGAAACTAAATTATCTGCATAAAAAGAATTTGATTCTTGAAATATAAATATTATTCATGTTGAAATATTAATAAATTTAAATTTATTAATTTTAATAAAAGTTATAACTTTATAATTAAAACTTAAATTCAATGCACTATTTTGCCATATTAAAATTTTGATAAAATTAATTTAATATTTAAATTTTTAATTAATAATGGAATTTCAATATGAAGGAATTATATAAAGGAATTTTGTTGATCTCTTTGAAAATAATTTGCTTTGTAACATATGACAATTGAAAAATAATAAAGAAATTTTGTCAAAGAAACTTTTTGGATTATTGTATGGATCAATAATTTACTTTTTAATATGTAAAGAAATTGAGAAAATGGAATTGGAAATTGAATATTTTATTGCGTTAAGGCATAAAAAATTTGTTTAATCTCTTTGAAAAGAAATGAATTTAAATGAATTTAAATATATATAATAATTACAATTCTAAAACTTACTATATATATAGATGAGAGATTTGGCACAAAAACGTAAAATCAACGTGCTTCAGTGATAAATTTTCAAAAATTTGCAAAACTTTGATTGTGATCTTGATCGTGCAAAAAATCACCTCTCATTATCATAAACTTCATGATTCAACCATTAACCGATTATTTTGTGATTATTGTTCGGGATCTCGGCAGTAAACCGTGCATTAAAAATTTGAGCAATCGATTTCACTGTATAATTGAGTTAATAGCACCTCTTTAAACGTGTTATCTTTTTCACCAATCTTAATAACGCCTCGATTTCGTCCAAGTATTCAACGTCGTTTTTCGTTTTACGATATATGGCAACATACTCGGTTACACGTAATGTTATTCGAAATTTTTTCTTCAGATAGGAAGGGAAAAATAAGTTTGTTCGATGAAAATGAATGGCTTCTTCCTTCCTCTCCTTTGATTTTCCCGCGCAGCGTTTCTGTTGCCTCGAGAGATCGATCTGAAACGATAACGAGAAGTCGATATATATGCTCGTTGAGACATTGAGCAAGTATTATCGATCATAATTGTACGATAATATCACACTGAAGAGATAAAATATGATAGTATATTTTGAGAAACGATAAATATTAACATTAAATATTAGTTAAAATACATTGTAAGAATAATTAAACATATTTGTGAAACATTTTTAAAGACTTATTTATTTAAACAAATTAATTCGTCAAACGATATTCAATTTGTTTTTTTCTGTATATTGTGCGTAGTATTTCAAATGTTATAATCTTTGAGTTATTTTTACAATTTTTATGTATTTAGTTTTAAAAAATAATTAAAAATGAAAGAAAATGTATCATACAATGCATCGACTTCGTACAATAATATCATCAATATCTTTTCTGAAGGGTTAAGTTTCCATTGAAACAGTTCTATTTCTGTCACACTGCTGTAAACTTAGATTAAACTATTTATAACTCAATAAATAAATCTCACCCAAAATTTTGTTTCAGCCTCTAGAATCGAATCTCATCAAAGATATCAATTTTGCCAAAAGTATTTGTCAATTTTAAGTAACAATAATAAAAATCTGGAAGTCAATTAGTCAATTTGACTTGGTCTCTAGTACATTTTAATATTAAGTTACTATATACGAAATATTTCCTCGAAAGATAAATAAAAATTGTAATTTACATTGAAACCACACTTTTCACCAAGAACCATAAGAATGAATAAAAAGTAATGTAATAAATCTTTATAATGTGGCAAGGTATACGTTACTTAAAAATACATGTATATATGTATATATATCTATATTTGACAGTCAACAACTGGTAACATCTTTATGAAGGAAAATTATGCGAATACGTTGGCGTATGCGTGGTCACGCAATTGTTCGTATACGAGATTTTGCGCGCGTGTACCACGTGTGTTTCGAATATGTCCACCGTAAAAAAGCCATGCTTCACAAATTAAAAAAATTCTCTCAATTCATCTCATTCGTTACGAACGATGATCATTTATCACTTTCGCCGTTCGGAAGATCACTTTCTTCGAAATCGAGTATGTAAATCGAGTATGCTTTCACCAAAAATTGGGCTCACACCATGCCAATAGATCTGCTTTCCATTTTTCGTAACGTCATTAAATTATAATTTAATTTGTCCAAATTATTATCATTGATTCGTAACGTTGATAATTAATTAAATACAAAACATAATCGCATCTTTCATTGATTATAATCATTTAATTGGATTCAAAAAGAGTCTCAATGATAATGATCTCGGTTTTTATATATTCTTTAAAAAGATAAATGATCATAAGTTCAACGTTAGAAAACATGTTTTAATTTCGTCGATTTTGATCTATAGGAATATCTATAAAAAAAAAAAAAAAAATTTAATCAAATATTTTATTTTTTCAAAAAGGATCTGAGCACCTTGAAGTTCCTTCTTGCAATCCAACATTACAATTATAATTGTGATGCATGGTTGCAGAAAAAGATTGTTCGAAGCAAAAATGTTTTCAGCCTGTTGCTAATTTTGCGTTTGGATGATTCGAGAGGTAACCTGGCACGTGGATTAAGACCTCTGCTTATTTTATTTATGCGCGAGACGTGTATGTTAATTGAGCAACCAAATGAAGATTGCCGGAAGCCAAAGTTATCAATTGAAGGCTAATCATTTGGATTCTAGATTTTCCTAGAAAGTTAAACTCTATATATATATATATATAATTTTAATCATGTACTTGGCATCAGAGTTGGGCGCTAATGAACTGATTAAATTAATTAAAATTTTGAATAAAGTTACTTTGAGTAAAAACTTACTATTATTATTTAATTATTAATCAATTCATAACTACTACATACTATAATAGTCTTTCTAACTTATATACTTTAATTAATCAATTAAAAATAAATGAAATAATATACTCTGATTGATAAATCATTCAAAGTAACTTATATTGAAATAACTTTATTCATAACTTCATTAAAATTTTTCCTATCTCTGGTGGCGTTAAAAATCAAAAAAATGTTCAGAAAGTAAATCAATTTGAATTCCAAATGACAGAATATTTTCAATAAATTAATCACTATTTTCGATCGAACAAATCGGAATATATAGATTTATCAGAATCACGCGTACATGAGAATACACTTTCTTTCAAATAAACAATCGCAAAAGAATCTTGCAAAATTTCAAAGTATAAAGAAAAATCTTCTAACCTCAAACATGAAAATCAGCTTAACGTATTCGGTTAACGACATACCTGATATATCGGTACAACGATCCGTTCACCGTTTCGGAATTTCCAAAGAGGCCGACGACGAGCAGAACGGAAGCACCGGTGTGGACACGCACCGAAACAAAAATCTCATCTGTCGCTTTCACTTTTCGATATTATCGGCCGATTATTTTTCTTGTGCGACGAGAAAAGTTATCAGTGAATTTTCGTGGGATACGAGTCGTACGAGGAAGATGGAAGAGGAAGAAATTCAAGTGTTGCGTTCGCAAAGGGAACGAAACACGTGGTCGCTCGTGTGATGTATACGAGTAGCTCGTCACCGAAATCGCCGAAAGGCGTGCGTGACACCGCGCGAAACGCTGGGTTGGCGAGCAACAACTGAAGGAGAAGCTGTTTTAACCAACTCGTCGCGGAATGGGGATAAAGAGAGGTGTCCCTCGTTCATGAAGAATAGCGTCGACTGCGAGCTTTCTCTCTCGCTTTCCGCTCCTTCGTGTCCCTCTCTTCTGTCTCGATACCCCTACCTTTTCATCCTTGCTTCACCTTTTTGTCTTCGGATGATGATCGTTTAATGGAGCATTCGCTCGTTCGAAAGCGGTTTTCCCGCCATTTTCTGTTCATCCATCGTTTCGCAGGATTTGCTCTTCTTCTTTTTTTTCTTTTTCTTTTTGTCAATTTCAGTCTCTTATGAATTAGTAATCGAGATTAGATGTATTTTTTTTTATTGGCTTTTTCCTAAAAAAATCGTTTTGTGCAATTAATTGAGAGATTAGGAAGCAAGAATCGTTTTGGAAGATTTTTTTGTTTTTTGTTTTCTTCTCTCGTTATTTTCTGGGAATTTAGAAGAATTGGAGGTTTTATTCTGGTTTTTCTCACCATTTTATGTGAATTAATTGGGATTAAAAAAGTATCATTTGTCTTCTTTTTTTCTCTCTCGCCATTTTTTGGGGACTAGTAATCGAGATTGGAGTATTTTTTCATCCTTTGCTTTTCTTGCATTTTATGTGAATTGGAATTAGAAAAGAAGAAGCATTTTATTTGTTCTCTTCTTTCTATCATTTTCTATGAATTAATCTAAAAAATCAAATTTCTATAAATTATTTGTATCAAATAATAAAAATATTAGAATTTAATTGTACCTACTTAATGATTAATCATTGTGATTTTTGTATAATTTTCTTTCTTGTTATTTTTTTGGAAATTATTAATTAAGATTGAAGAAGAATCATTTTTAAACATTTTTTTTATTCTTAATTTTCCTATCATTTTAAGCAAATTAAAAAAAAAATCATTTTGTCCGTCTCTTTTATTTGAGAGAAAAATCGTTTTGTATTCTTCTCATTTTTTTGAAAATTATTAATTAAAATTAGAAGAAAGTTATTTTAAAATATTTACTCTTCCTCCAGCCATTTTCATTTAATTAAAAATCTGCAAACAATTGAACGAATAATAAAAATTGAAATTTAATCATATTTACTTATAATTAATATTAAAATATTTGTACAAAGTTTTGCCATTTTCAGAATTTAATCTTCGATTAAGAAAAAAGAATAGAAAAAGAACGAAATTTCATACTCACCGATCTAATAAAACAAAAACGAACGAATAAGAAAATCGCTTAAGATTTTATAAATCAGAGAAATCTTAAAAATCATCATTATCAACTGCTATTCCATTACTCTCGTACAAAGCGTTCGAATCACATCCATTACGCCATTTAAAAGTAATCGGTCCGTTTCAAATCACCTCTTTCTTTCCAACCAAACCTGCAATTCACTCTCTCGTTTACATCCATCTCGCAATTCGATCTCACGCTTCGTTACCACCGTTCAACACGAGCACCAAGATTCGCACCAAGACTTGAATCTAGTTAAAAGAAGAAGAAGAAGAAAAAGAAGAGGAAAGATGGATGGAAACATATCATACAAGCTGGAACCGTATCGCAATTATCACAATCCTATCACGTGCTTAGCATCGTTACAACCATCCTCTCCTCCCATCGAGCCTCGTCGTCTCTCCTCTGTTCGAGAGAGGAAGACATTTTTATCACGAGAGTGTGCCTTCTCCTCTCGAATCCCTAGATGCACCGCGCTCCGGAACCTTTCATTTCTTTACACGTGGAACGAGTATAACTGTATCGGAATCTCCAAGAGGCCCACCTACGTTCACCTTCTGCATGATCCACGTATGTTGAATGTACTTCTCTCTTCAAAAAGTTAATCGAATCTTTTTTCTTTTCCTTGCGCCCGGCAAGGAATGCACTCTTATCTATGAACAGATTAAATTTTGCAAAGTCTAAGATAGATTTATTAATATCCATATTAATATTTCTTTCATTTTTCTTGGAAAATATCTTTTATTTATATTATTGATAGTTTCAAAGAACAATTAACGTGAAATTTCTCTTTAAACTTGAAAACTAAATTAATGGTTGACACGTTAAAACAAGTGTGTGAAAAGAATGTTTTGAAGACAGCGTTTTGAATCATTTACAAATGGATGAAAAGACGACGTATGCATATTGAAACCGTAAAAAAACGATCAGAGTTTTGAACAGAGTTTCACAAGAAGGTTTCCAACATTTGTCTGAGCAATGGAAATTTTACTGGAACAAAAAAAAGTATATATTCAGTAAGGAGACTATGAAAAAAATATTATTGATTTGAAAAAAGTTGATGTATTAACTTTTTGAACAGAATAGTATTCTTCCTTCCAAATCTTGTTTCCCAGATTTTGAAATTGAAGCCATTTTTTGAAGTTTGAAATTTTTAAAAAAATAGAAAAAGTTGTACAAAATTTTAACAAAATATATAAAAATTTCAATTGTTAAATGATATGAATTATATAAATGAGTAAAATGATATGAATTGGTTAATTAAACATTTGGGATATGCTATTTGTGTATTTCTACTTATTTCAATTTTCCAAGCTGGGTTGAGAAATATTCCCTAAAGAATTAAAACGCGAATATACGTTCAAGGAAATGTATCTTTAGTCAAGTCTCAAGGCTTTTTCTCTTTCCATGCTATTTTCGTTCGGTTGCTGTTGATACATGGAATCGATATGCTTAAAAAAATTGTTTAAAAAATATTGGTAATGATAATTATTATAATATTTAATTTCGAAAATTTAAATTCGAAACTTAACGAGGTTACTTCTTTTGTTTCTTTTTGTGCAAAGCGATCTGTGCAAAACGATACAAGTGTCATAATAATCGTTTTCATGCGAATCGCATAATTACCACTTTGATCGTAATTTCTACGTTGACACATTCGATTTGTTTGAATGAATATATGTGCTTCATGACCAAGATAGAAATCGCAAAATTATAGATTTTTCTTCATCCCTCTTTCCTTGTTATTGGTGTCCTTAAAACACCAGTAACGATTCACTCTCTTTATCTTTTTATACCTGAAACAAAATTTTCTACACAGAAGAAAAACATACGATATTAAAAAAAGATTTAATATATTCTCATTGTCAATACCTTAATCCATATCCGCATCGAGCTATCTAAAATGAAATAAAATAAGAACATTAAAAAAAATCAAGATATGATCTCCAAGAATAATGAATTTTAAAAATAGATTTTTTAAATCTCACGTTTGCAACCGCTTTTGTTTCGAGGAATATAATCGATTTTATCGCACGCTATCAAAGAAAGATCGATAAACATCGACTTGAAACGACGACAAAACAACTTCCTGTCAATTTCTGCTCCACCCACTCTACAAGGATTTTATCTGCCTTAGGCATGTTTGTTGCAAGAAGCTGTGAACACATTAAAAAACATTACTATATTAATCATGCAGATTATTTACGAGATTAATTTTTTCACTCTAATGAAATGAAACTGGATTAAATATTTCAAACTTGTTGCTCAGAATTTTTTCAACGTAACTTATAACTTTTTTTTTAAAGTAACTATTCTTATTCAAATCTTTCCTAGAATTAAAACAGTTATATATATAAAACGTATTGAAGTTAATATCTTATCACTGTATATCAATGATATTGTGTAACGTAGAAATTTTTGCTGTAATTTTTTTTTTTACTGAAAAGCCGCATATGTGTCAATGCGATCCTGTGGTTTATCTTACATTTCGATTGGAAACATTTCAAAAAACGTATCGCAGAAATAATGGAAACCTTGATTACGATATTAAATTATAATTAATCGTACACGAAATATATTTGGATTAAATTAATTCATTTACATATATTCCATTCTTCTCTGATATTATGCGAAATAACACTCGAGTTTTCACGAAACGTTTTATCGAACGTTTAATTTCTCATTTAAACCAACAATAGGAAATTAAAGAGTAAACAGTGCAAAATTATCCCATATTGCGCGTGTACCACAGATCTGACCCCCTTTCATTGTCAGTCTTTTCTTCGGGTTCACTGGCGTGTGTCGATTCACGCGGCATGCACGTTCCTAGTTCTGACGTTTTCGATGCACTTGACGCATACCGTATTACAATCCTGTTTCATTATTACATTATCAACTCATTACTATTCTCAGAATCTGTAAAACAATTAAAAGAATATATTTTTCTCTTATCGTTGTATGAAATAATTACGTATCAATGGTTATTCTACTTATATAGTATTATACTTATATAGTATAACGTTATAATTTAATTTATTGAAAGTGATGTAATTTAAGTATTTAATAATAATACAGATTAAGAATATGAATCTTTTTTTTTGATGATTTTTTTTTCTTACCGCCAGACGAAATAATTAGTATAGATAATCTTGAATTTTTGTTTACTATACACATTTTAATATACAATTTAACATTAATGAAGATTCTAACCTAGAATTGAATTGAATGTTTATTATAAATTAAAATATAATCAAAGGATTCTAATACAATCAGTTTAATTCAAGATAATAATGCATTGAAAATTTTTATGATATCTTTTTCTTATCATCAGATGAAATAATTAATATTAATAATCTTGAATTTTTCCTTTAATGCAATATTAGTGCGGATTAAAATTATTTTGAATTGTGTATTTTTCTTTTTGTTCGACAATCGATTTTATCATATAGTATCATATAGAATCATACCGATTCGTGTTCTTTAAAAAACAAATTAGCATCGCTCGTAATTAATTAAGTAAGATAATCCGACTGATCTGAAATTGAGGTTAGATATTTACCATTGCGGTAGATCAGAGTGATCTATACCTATGGAACAATCATAATCTCGATTTCTAAGAAATTGCAATTTCATATTTGTCATGAACATTTTCGAAAATTGTTACGATAAAAGAATAAAACTATCATTTTAATTTTGTAATTTTTTTTTCTCATAACACAATTATTATTTTAATCCTTTCTAATTTTTTTACACCAAAGGATCGATTAACTTATGTTTATCATTAATATTGGAGTTTTGAAAAGAGAGTCACGTGTGATAAGAAATTGGTGAACAAACATCAAGAGCAAATGAACTTCAGAGAGTGCGCGTATATCGTTACACAA
The DNA here is from genome assembly GCF_014066325.1 of Apis laboriosa. NCBI lineage: Eukaryota > Metazoa > Arthropoda > Insecta > Hymenoptera > Apidae > Apis > Apis laboriosa. The sequence goes on from NW_025222233.1 coordinate 227,085, forward strand.
AGTGGTGTAACCCCGTAGAAAAGCTTGAAAGCGGACCAGATGCCTGCTGTGCAAAGGCCCGTGATAGGTATACTCGGTTCCTTGTGCAATCAACAATGAACGAGTGCAAACGGTTGCAATATAACGTAGTACGAGGGACACGTGCAAACACCTTTCCTTACCCTTGGAAGAAGGAAGCCTCTGAACAAGATCGAGAATTATTGCGACCACTTTCCATCCAATATATAACGCAGATAGGTGGTGACAGGTAAAATTCTAGAAATTTAAATAATATTTAATTTATGAAATATTTTATAACTTATATCGAATCATAATTAAATTTATATGAATATCATGAAAAAAAAATAAATTGTGATTAAATTTATGTAGATTAAAACGATTTGACTTATCTTTATCATATATTGTCAATATAAATTTTGTTTTATTATTTTGTAATAAATATATATGGTATATTGTAAAAGAGAACAAATTCAGGTCTCTGAGTGTGTTAAACTCGTTTGTAAAGATGTATCTTAAAAGATCTCGTTCTCTTTACGTAAAGAATTACATAACTTTTATTCTCTGCAAAATACATAACGAAACCACCCAAGACGGATCAATTTTTAATTTTCCGTTCAAATAAATTCATAAATGAGTCATGATGTTATCGATTCTATACATTTTCGATTCAATACATGAGATATACTTAGAAAAAAAATACATTTTCTGATATCTTTCTGAAATAAATATTAAAAATGAATAATTATTCTTAATTTGACAAGTATTACATAACCTATATCGAATATATTTGTAAAATCTCATTAGCAAAATTAATACATAAATTACACAAACATAATGTGAATATATTTGATAAATTATGTAAATATTTCAAATAAGATATTTTGTTTAGATTTTTTTATAAATTCTAGATTAAGAAAAGTAAAGAAACGCATAAGTATATTAAAAAAATGTAACCAATATATATAAAAATGTATATCATTAAGTCTTGATTTGTTTACAATCTTAAAATATAGATATTTTTGATTGAATTATATTTATCGACATAAAATACTTAGCTTCTTTTCTCTCTTCTTTTCTTTCCTGAAATCCAAAAGAAAAGAATTAGAATCAGGATTAAAAATTAATTCAGTCGAAAAATAATTGATTCAAACAAAATAATTAAAAATATGTATAAACTTACAATATAATATAAATCTCAGATTTTTCTTATCTTAATACAATTAAATAAACTATAAAACATTATAAATGCAGCCGGAACAAGACCCTCATTAAAAGAGAATAAAAAAGAAGGGATATACATGGCACAAAGCTAGATTTCGTAATTTCTTGGTTACACATTACACTTGCACGACAATTCCGTGATTCACGCATGGTTATGCACGCGTAACGGTAGTGATAAATTATTATTCAACATCTATAGGATCTTTTGTCATCCTTTGAGATTAATTTGAATGAATGCATAAGGATCTATTTAGTTCCTCCATAGAATAACAATTGATCCTTATCATTAATAACATATAGTCAATTCAGAAGTAACTTCTATTCAGTACCATATACAAATAAATATCAAATTTATGCATATTATGAAACGTCATTATTTCGATTATTGCAATATTTTTATTCCAAATATTTTAAATATATGTAATATTCAAGATCTATAGGAAATTTAATAGAAAGAATATTTCATAAGATTAATCAAATCACAAATCTTTCTGTTGTTCTTTTATTTTGCTCACAGTAAATCGTTTACTTTTTTCGGTTTATTTGAGACTGGAATTCGAAGGTGACAAGGACCAACGCCCACATACTTCAAGTATCATTCCGATCATCGATCATAATGAATTAACAATTCTGATGCAAGAGATTTGTGCTTCTCTTTTGCTATAGATATCAAACATTCATGTTCAGAAAGTATGATGTTCTATTATCGTTCAGTACCATATCTTAGCGGTGTCTCGTTCTTGGATAACGAGAGTGTAAAAATCAGCTTATCGTAAGGTAAATTTTTAGAATGATCGTGATATATATGTGATTTTAAAAGACGGCTCACATGCAAGATTGAACATAAAATTTGATTACTGATCGGAATGCAAATATTATCAATATCAGAGAAAAGGTGAACGTAGCCTTTCTCTTTGCTTTAATTTTAAACACTGGCTAAGTAACTGTTTGTGTATGTAATTTAACAAGTGTTTTCCAATGTAAATTTTTAATTAAAAGTATTTAAAAATAAATCAATTGAAAATATAAAATCTTTGAAAAATTTCTAAAATTCATTTTATTTTTTTGTTACCCTTCTTTCAATCATTGAATAGATATTTATTATATTAGTATAATAAAAATTAAAAATTTTTTTTATATTTCTTTTAATATATTTTTCATTGAAATAAATTAACAATAATTTCCATACAATTTTTGTATATAATTTTTCCCCAAATTTTACATATCTCAAACGATCTGAAAACAACAAAATAAAAATTAGAATAATGATATTTACCAAATAATTAAATTGAAATAAAAATAAGGGAACAGATGCAATTATTTCTGAATAAACAAATGCAATTATTACTGAAAATAAACGTCAGATTTTCGATGCAGAAAGGGTTAAGCCATTATTCGAACAAAATATCGTCGTATCTGAGTGCGTCTGGCCATGAGAACCACACCCGTGATACTTGAATACCCGTGGTGCTAAGATAAAGTTCTCTTAACCATGTACTATACTCTATACCGCCGGAACACAATAGCGTTTATCGTCATTTCATCATTTACAATACGTTGGTCCTGTGACAACGCGAAATATTCGTCGTTTTTGCAGATCACGTTCGTTGCTTGTACACAAAGGGACGATTTTTCTTAAAATGATCACTATGAATCGATGTTCCTAAAACATTGTCATCAGGGCGCATAAATTTTCTTTACGACACTTTACGCGTAAATTCACAATAACTTTAAGTTAGAAATGTCACCAACGACCACACCTCGAATGACATTTGGTTCGATTCCTCGAAGAAATTTTTGCTTAATAAATGTTTATATGTATTAAAATCGATTTGCTTAAATCGATTTACTTAATCGTGAATAATATTGCGCATATGTCTATGTAAATAAATTCGATTTCTTCATTCAGTTTTAGTTTCAATAAAATAAATTAGATATTTAGCTAAATATAACAATACGTCGCGATATTAGGGACCATTGTAAAACCAAAGTGATAGCAGTTGGCCTTCGCTTATGGGGGAGTGATCAACTTTTCTTAAAGTGGGTGTAGGATGTATATAATTGATTGTAAAGACATATTTACTGCTCTTGCAAAAGCGCCACGACGTGTACTAATTGTATTACAATTTGAACCTGATATACTATGCCGCTCACAACCTTAACCATAATGTTATGGCAATCTTAGAAGAAAAAACAGAATTATAATTTGTTTTTTATTATATGCAGAATAAATATATTTTAAAAAATATCTTTGCTTATTTAATGATATATATATTTTTACTATTGATTTTATTTTCTCTATTTTATAATACAACAAAAAATTTTATTAAATACTTTATTAAATAATTAATTAATTATATAAATATTTTATTATTAAATTAAATATCAATTATTGGATTTTTTAATTTGAAAAAAACTTGGAAATAATAATTTGAATTTTTTAATTTTTTGTGTTTATGATGTTCGAAAAAATTTTACATAAAATTTTATATAACATATTTTATTTAATTGAACGTTTGTCATCGTAATTATTAATTATTAAATAGAAAAAATAAACATTTTGTAAATCTATCAGGTTTTCTTACATTATAATTCAAAAAACTAATCGAATACGTTTCCTTATAATATTTTAGGCGCAAAAATGTTACATCCTATTTAACGATTAGTTTCTAAGTTATAATATATTCAAAGATATGTGTGAAGTTGTCCTTTTAAAAGTTTAAATATTACATTCTATTTTAATAAATTCAATACTTTTTCCAATACTGAATATATAAATTAATATTGAACAATCTTTAAACTTAACCAATCAATCAAATCACTTGAGAAAGTAAAACTTTACAAGGACAACTTAATACTGATTCATACATAATTTTTATTAAGATAATAGATATTTTCAAGAGAAAATCGTGTGTATAAAAATTCTAATCGATTTTTAACGTCATTTTTTTTATAAACAATAATCATTATAAATTTATATTTACACTAACTATCGAATTTAAACTAAAGTTTATTATGATTAATGTATTCTATCGCAATAGTAATTATAAAACGCTTCCTAAAAATAATATATAATTTTAATTTTTTTTAAATTTTTTCTAGTTTCTGAAAGAATGCATTTGTGCTTTGTTTCGAAAAATCTTAATTACTAAAATTGAAAAATATGACAAAAGCATTCTCTCTTTGGCTTAATGATGCCCAAAGAAGGTACATATATGAAATTGAATTATAAAAATTACAATTTTTATACAATTCTTATACTCTTAAAATTCTATATATTCTAATGTATATATATCTATATATGGAACACAATTTCTAAATTATTTGATAAAATACATATAATTAATTTTTTATTTGATTATTTCAAAATTATTTATCGAATTAGTTTTCATGATCATACAAAGTTTTATAAATGAAATAAAATATAAAATTTTGATTATTGCTATATTTAGCCTATTTATTATTTCTAAACATATGACTGAAATTTATATACAGTATCTTAAATTATTAATACACATATAAAGAAATTTTATTGTCAATACATGCATAAATTGTCTTTATATATTCATAAAGGTTCAAGAGATAATTTATAATTTAAAATGAAAATGTTTAATTTTTAATTATAATTTTATTTTCTATTCTTAAAGAAAATGAATAATAAATGAAAATTTAAATATACTATAATCAAAATATTATCATATTAATTGAGAACAGTTAAAATATAAGAACAGTATATTTTTTAATTATATCACAAAATATAATATTATTTAATATTATTATTATCTTTTCGTTTTAAACAAAAGAATAAAGATATCTAATTTTATTTAATTATAACTATATGATCAATTTAAGCGTAATAATAATAATATTTATAAAAAACCAATAAAACTAAATAAAAAATATTTAACGAAAATTTATAGATCAAAATATTAAATAATATTTTTGTTTTTTAATAACAGAAAAAATACTATAAAACAAAAATTTTGAAATTAAGTATCATCACTATCACTTTCTTGCTGTTCTCGAGATTCTTCCTCCATTGGAGGAACAGTGTCCATATTTCTATCAAAATAATGAGGATTCCAAGCTGGCAACCATCTATTTATGAACCACCAATGCACGGATAATCTACTATGATTACATTCTGCTCTTTCACATCTACCAAGAAATTGACAAATACCAGTAACGCTTCCACTCTGATTTCTGATACAAGAATCGTCGCATGTATGTTGACGTTCTGTTGAACGGTTAGCAGAACAAACGGAAGGGTGTGAAGTTGAAGAATTGTGCGATGAAAAGATTGATCTAATATTTGATGATGTACTAGGTTCATTGATTGTAGATGCAGGTACTGACATATTTGATGTCGAAGCGCCAGGATCTGCGCTGTTGGATGAATTTCCTGCACTATTTGTACTTCCAAGAGCTGAAACACAAGGTCTACCAATATGAACCGTTGCATAAAGTGGATTATTAACTGATGGACTGCCTCTACTTATCCAATCAAGATATTTGCTAAATTGAGCGGCAGAATTAGAATTAGATAAAACTTTTGATCTGCAAGTACAATTATTTGGATTTTTACAATGGCATTCCATTCTTAAAGATTCGGTAGGTCGACAAGACGTAACAGGCAGTTTTATATAAGAATATTCACCACGACAAAAAGGGCATCTACAATTTCTTGGTAATTGATATATGTAATGTCTAGAATTATTTGCAAATCCATCTTGATAACGTAATCTGTTATGCAAGTTATGGCAATGATGACATAAATATCTCGTATCTATATGTCTACAAAACGAACACATACAATTGTAACCAAGCGGATAAATGGCTCGTCCAGTTGACGCATAAGCAATGTTTTCAGTCGAAAAACAGTTACGACCTAGTCTACCTAATCTATTCTGGCAAAATTGGTTAGATAATCGTGACGAATCTAGATAAAATTGTCTTGGTTGATCATATTGATTTCTACCTTCCATTTCATTTAAAAAATTTGGAATATAATGATTTAAAATATGATATTTATAACAACGAGGATATGTTCTACTGCTATAAGAATATCGATCATCTATTCTTTCGTATGTATGATCATCCACATTGTTTTGATTATTTTGAATCGTGGATTCATTATGAACAACCTCGCTATTATTTTCAGTATTATCATCATCATCGTTATCCAGTCTTTCATAAATATTTTCTTCTGGTTCTTGTAATTGTCGATTACGATTATAATTATGGACTAAATCCACTGGATTTTGATAATTTGGATTGAGATTTGAGTGCATCTGTATCGAACCAGGACGATTTTGGAAGCCTCGTGAACCACGACCTACGTTTTGATAGCTATCATCTCTTTCTTGATTATTTCTATTGTTCATGACCGCAGCTGCCACTTCACCATTTTCATACCGCTGACACACACAACGTGGACCTTGACAATTATGCCCAGCACTACGATATTGCTGAAGTACATTTTGGTCTGGATTTTGGACTTGCATACCGCTGGGCCCGGCTTCCCGTGATTGATCCGATATTTCGGCACCCGGGTCTATATTTTGCTCTAATATATGCCCAGCGGATTGTAATCCTCACATCGATGTTGTAGATGGCATTGGTTTATCGATTATTGCTACTCCGGCATAACTACGACCAATTCCCATACAAGTTGGAAGAGTTGTCCAAGTATCCGTTCTTGGAGAATATACTTCTACAGATGCCAAACTCGATGAACCATCGTCACCACCAACCACATACAAAAGACCATTTAATGCAACAACACCTAAAAATATTGATTTTTATTATATTATTATTTCTAAAAAAAATTTAAATTGCATTTTTGATAATTTATTTATTTTTCAAGAGAGATAATTTTTATTATTTTTAGATCTATTTCTTTATACTATTGTAATTTTAGTAAATTATCATTGTAATTTCAGTAAAAATAACATTATTTACCAGCATTTCTACGACAAAGAGCCATATCACTAACTGGAGTCCATTGATTAGTATCTGGATTGAAAGCTTCTACACTTTTTCTGACTAATGGGCCATCATGTCCTCCTACAGCATATAGAATTCCATCTAAAACTCCAACTCCGGCGCCACTTCGACGTGCAGACATATCAGGCACAGGTTTCCATTGATCTTTTTCTGGATTGTAACATTCAACACTAGATAAACATTGTCTGGATACTCCATCATAACCACCAACCTATAATAATTTTGAATGTTTAATAATTTTTTATAATTGTATTATTTCATTATTAAACTTACAGCATATAATAATCCCTTAACAACTCCCACTCCAACACTACTTCTACGTGTTGACATTGGTGCAATAAACCTCCATTCATGAGTTCTTGGATCATAAACTTCAGCAGAATTAAGACCAGTTGATCCATCAAATCCACCAACCTATTTTTTATAAATATTTTATAATAAAATGATTTTAATAAAATAAGATAAAATAGATTTATTATATATTATATATAATTTCGCACATAAATATAGTTTAATAGATATAACATAAAAAAAAAATAAAATAAGAAAATAAATCATGTACAGCATATATGCAATTTCCAAGAACTGCTACACCAAGTGTTGATCTTCTTGCTTCCATTTCTGGACAAGGTGACCATTGATCTGTAGCTGCATCATAAATATCTACTGTTCGTACTCTAAGAGATCCGTTAAATCCACCAACAGCATATACACGACCACCGAGGACGGATAAACCTATATATTAAAAATAATAATATAACAATATAATAATAAATATATAAGAAATACAATAAATTGTAAGAAAATTGCATTTTAAAAATTTTATATAAAATATAAATATTATTTACCAGCTCTACAACGACGCGTAGGTAATTCAGATACTTGATACCACTTTTCTTCTTTGAAATCATAACATTCTACACTTCTAATTGCTTTTGGAGCCTGTCCTCCTACAACTAGTAACACTTTTGGTAAACCTCTTGGTTGTCTAGGTTTTGTACGAGGTGTTTTAAATAATGATTTTTGTTCTCCTTTAAGTAAATGATATTTCAAAGCTTCTATCAAAAAATCTTTACCTATATAAATGAAAAAATATATCATGTTTATTTTATTAAATTATTAAGTATGTTATACTTTTATATATGACTAATGTTTGTTTTATTATTATTTACATTGTAAATTTGCTTTAAGAAGTGGTTCTTCTTCCACACGTTGTACTAAATATTCTTGGGATAATAAAGGTAAGCGTACATGTTCCATTAATTGTGCTAAATGAGCTTGTCTTTTTTCCAAATCATGATGCACCCATGATATTACACATTCAAACACTTTTTCTTCTGAAGGGACCATTAAACGATCACTGCAAATTAATTTAGCTACTTGCTGTGGTGCTAATGTCAAAAATTCTTCTCCATCCACTACTTCTCTGTGTATATAATGAGATTTTTAATTAGATATAAAAAAATGTGTTAATTGTAATTATGTAAAAATATATAATAATAATATTATATAAAGATATTTTAATATCTTACGAAAAATGTTGTTCAATATAACTATCAGCATGTGACAATAACTCTAAACAACTATGAAGATCAGCAAATGCACGAATTCCTAAACAATTTGATGGATGTAATTGAGCTTGTAAAAAATCACAACATGCATCACGGACATCAGTTAATTGTAAAAGATTTGCAGCTGGTAACAACACTTGTACATTATCTTCAGTGACATGAACTTCTGCAGAATATACATAATCTACCAATAATTCAAGTGCAGAATAATCTACACCTTGTAATGTTATCCTTTCTTGATCTCTTTCCTCAAAACTGGTAAACATAGCATAAAAATAAGGACTACAAGCAGCCAGAACCATTTTATGAGCAGGTACTTCTAAACCTCCATCTGCCACCAAGATTACATCACATAATAAATTTTTCCTAATAAATAATTACATTATGTTAACATAATTACATTATTTTATATTTTGAACATCCAAAAAAAGACTCTGATATAATTCTCTTTCTTTTGGATATTTTCAATATTATTTTAAATTAATACAACAAAATAAATATTAAATATCTCTTACTTTCTCATTTCATTGATAACATCAAATGCCCGATTTGTATGATGATGATTTCTATATGGTGGTTTATCTTTTCCACTCTCACGGGGTATATGCTTTTGTGAACTTTCGTCCAATGAATTTTGACTAGCATATCGAAGTAATAAACAACTAGAAAAAAATAATAAAAAATTCAATTCAATTCAAAAAAATAATAAAAAAATAATATATTTTTTCATTAAATATTAAATATATTTTATTAAATCAAATGATGAAAAATATATCACAAAATTATAAAAATTAAAAAAATATATGGAATATAATTTTACCTTCCCTTGTTTTCAGAAGTATCAGCATTATTAGAGGCACTTTGTACCTGATTCTGATTTGCTGACTCCATTTCAATTATGTGATACTAAATGAAGTCAAGAGAAAAAATTAACCTGAATTAATGACAGGTAATAAAGATCCAGTTTTTTTGCACAAATATCGGTTCATCGAGTTGAACAATCATTATTATAAATATAAAATCAGTTGAAAGAAACAAAAATGACGCTACTGATTTTATCGGCTCCGTGTATTGAAATGTAAAACATTTACAAATATATGTTACATGATATTAAATCCACGAAATAATATAAGAAACTATAATTACAAGTGTACCAATAATAATATTCTAGTAAAGAATACAATCACTAGAAACAAACTTTCTTATTCAGTTCTTGAATGTCATTTGCTACTTTTGATAGTTTCGTTAAGGAAAAACATACGTTGGTGTCGACATCTACGAATTTTTGTCTCTTTAAATTTTTATCCAATATTTATTTATTATTATCATTAAATGATTTATTAATCAGATGTATACATATATATTATATGCATAATAAAAAATTATAGAGAAATTATATAGAAAAATTATATAAAAAAGTAAAAATGAAAAAAATAAAATATAAATATATAATATATTATAATATAAAAATATAATATATTATAATATAAATATAATATACTTTGAGTTTAAAATTTTTTTTTTATTACGATTAGTTAATTATTTTAATTTATTTAATTTTTATTTTTATTTATGCAGATTATCATTTAATTTTGAAAAAATAATTTTTCTATCACGGATTAATAATTAATTGCATGTATTTGAAGGCGGGAAAAATGTCAATATGGACGCTATAATGATAAACAATTAAGATAAATGATAAATTTTACATTTTGTAGTAAAAAGACATATACATAAATATATTATATTCTCTTTTAAACTATTAATAATATATATTATTTTAAAAAAATGTGTACAATATTACTTAAAAAAGGTACAAAAAAATCTTAGGAATAAACATACTTAAATGACTCATGAATAAAATGTATAAAAGGTGCTTCAAACGTGAAATTTTTACATAATTTTAAATTATATATGAAATTAAACGCGCGCAAATTTCCTCCATGTAAACATTACAACGATCGAATCGAAACTGTTTCGTTTCATTTGATACGCATGGCTCGGCGAGTAAAGACGTGTATTGGAATATATCGATAACTACGCAAGTAACTATTAGTAGATTTCAAACAAATATTTTAATACAAAATATTTAAATATTAAAAAATAAATATTTTTATGTTTTTATATAAATAAACATTATATGTTTTTATATAAAAAGAATAGATAGAATATCGTTTTAATTTAATAACTTTCAATAAAATCTGATAATAAATCATAGAGGGCGTAAAAAACACTTTTTTTTAAAGTCGGTATTTCAGAACACATAATATAAAATTTCATAAGATATTACATCTATTCTATATATTGTTTGTGATATTATATCACAAATTAAATTTAATATGTAAGTAAACTATAATGTAAGTTTTTAAGGCATTTATTGGAAAATTAAAACGTAAATATATATTTATATTGAATTTATTACAAATTTTCTAGTCAAATATATGTTGAGTGTACAAGTAATATTAATAATTAATTTTTTAAAGTGCATCCCATAAATGATTATATGTGCAGATTATAACATTTAAGCATATATAATTATATATGTATATGTTAATCTGTATACTTTTCTTAACTATATTAAATTTTTTCAATAAAATTATTGGCAATTAACAATTTTAATTTTTAACAGTACTATCTTACATTATAGTTAAACTATTGTGGAACTTTTAATAGTTTAGAAATATTACTTGCAAAGTTATTCAGACAACTTAATTTTCATACCATAATATACTACCTATATAATTATATAACAGTTCACAACGTATTTTCATCATGAAGCAAAGTGCAAACTTATGTCATCATTATATATCATCTTTTTTATTGCAAAAAATAGCTCGACAAATTAAAACATATACTATAAAAATTCTGTTATTTTATTCGAAATTATTCAATAAATTTTCATATATGCATATATATATATATATATATATATATATATCATTTAACTTTAATCTAAATATGTAAATAAATTTTGAAATAGTATAAAAAGTATAAAATGAAAATTATAAAAATTATTATTAATTATAAATATAAATATTATTTATTTAATTATTAATAAAAAATTATAATTAAATATAATTATATACATATTATATAATTATAATATTGTAAATTCATATTATAAAGTAGCAAGAAAAAAAAATTAAATAATATTCCAATATACGTCGAATTTATTGATCAAAATAGATTTAAGCCCTTTTTTAATTAAAAATCTAGTTCGAAAGTGGAAATCTGTTATATTTATTATGAAATTTGAATTTTTATAAAAATTCGAATATTTTTTAAAATAAAATTTGTTTCTAATAAATATATAATAAATATAATTTTTGAGATTTCTAATGTTGAAAAAATAATTATTAAATTATTATTAATAGTTATAAAAATTGTAACATATTTCAATAATAATTCGATAATAGTTATTATTCTTACAGATTCGGTATTAGATGTGTTTCAAAGCTCAGAGCGCCAGGTGTCGCAGTTCGAGTAGTGAGGATCGGCCGCGATATGGTTAGTCAGTTATCCAGCAGATTGCTGTGAGAGCGTTTCGTCGCGCCATAAGAGGCGTCGATGCTTTCTTACTTAGTCTTTTCTTTCTTTTTCTCGCCCTCGTGTTGCGAGAATTGGCGCGTCTCAAATTTCGAAATTCAAAACCCCGCGGAAACGATCGTTTATACATCTTGCACGATCAATCGCGTACCTGCAACACAAAAACTATCAGAGAAAACGTCAAGAAAACAAGCAAAAAGGAATTTCGCGTTGATCGTGAAAGTTGATCCGGTCCTCTCGACGTGGAATCCTATTGGCAAAGAACAGCTTCTTCGTAACTTTCCTTGTTTTCGTTTCTTCGAAAGGTATGTTAGATTCGTAAATATATAACTCAATTGCGTCTTTAATTCCTTTGTTTATCTTTGGCCATGGTGTAATGACTTTCTCAACATTTCAGCTTCTCAATTTTAAACGTTGTCAATTTATCAAAATCCAATTAAATTATATATTTTAATTTATATATAAACGAAAGAATATTATTATAATACGATGAATCATCTTGATAGAATTTATTCATTTAATCATTTTGCAAAATAGTTATTAAATTCGATTCGAGTTTTACCGATTCGATAGAAATGCTGGAATATATATATATTATCATATCAATGTGATTTATCGATACAATACGATACTTTCGTAAAATCGAAAAATACATGTGATAATTGATTAGTGCGAAAAAATCGATTTCTTGATCGAAATAAACGATAGTAAATTGAAGATTATATACAATTACGATGCATGAATGGCCATGAGATGTACCATTACAAAAACGTGTTCTTAAACACGATTCTTGTGCGTTGCTTCGTTTTGTATTTTCGTAGAAACACACGTGGTTCAAAGTCACATCGCGTGGAGAGTAGCGGTATCTCCAGGAAGCTGCAAGATTATTTTTATTTTTTTTTTTTTTTGCCTCTACATATATTCTAACTATGTTTTCGTTTTCTTCTTACAAATTGTATTTGATATTTCTAATCTATTTATGATTATGAAATTTTAAATGATTCATTTAACTATTTCCAAATTTTTTAGATACAGTAATAATGTAATTAAATTGTATATTTAATATCATGGATTAATCAATTTAATTTTAATTTGTAATAAAATTAAAATTATATAATATATTTTCGTTGATCACGTTGCTTCAATTTGCTCAAATTGTGTGATATTTCAAAATACACGCTGATATAACTTTTATATATAAATATAGTATCCTGTTTTAATTTTTATTTAAAGTTAGTTGAGTTAATGACACTATTGCTATATAAAACATATCTTCAGTCCTTCTGTTAGACTTTCCGTAGTATCTGTTATATTATATGAATAATAGCATAATTAATAATCGTCTCTCTAGTTATTTAATTAATATTTAAATATAGAACATAAGAATATAAAAAGCAAAATTAAATAGGCGATACTAACAGGTAATTCTAGATTATTTTAATAATTAATGAAACATAACAAGTAATAAGCTGCGTACATCGCGTTCAATTAGAATTATCTTTACCAGTATATTGCAGACCGCGTAGTAATAATTAAATACATTATCGTTATTGTTTCGATTCGTGCAAAACATAAATATTTTAATTATGAATCTAAACAATTAACTAACGATAATTTATCGTATTTGCATATTAATTTTTATTAATTTATCTTATTAAATATACGCAATATGAATTTTATAACTTATTTGTTCCATATAATATATAATTAAAATTATATGATTCTTTAATAAAATAATTTCACAATTATTTTTTAAATATTTTATAAATCGAAATTCTGAAAGTTTGAACGAGATAGTTTCTGATTGTTGTCAATGAATCGATGAAATTGAAATCTATAGAATGAAACAGGGAAAAAAGAGGGAAAGAGAGAGAGAGAGAGAGACAAATAAAAAGAAAGAAGTAATAGTTATCACAGGATGAAAGGTGCCGACAGTGAGGAAGAGTACGTTCCTAGTATATATATACCATTGTTACAAGTGCAAGGTTACATGCAACGTGCATTGTGTATCTGGACGATTATTTTCCCACTAGTAGACGATCGTCGATTCGCTGTTTGCACAATATGAACGGTTCTTTCCAGGCTGTCGCCTTTCAGTTTCATACTCGACCTTCCGTCTAAATCATTCGAGGAACAACTTTATTCGTGTAATTCCCGTAATAATTCTCTTCGCGTATACGACATTCCAATGCATACGTTTTCATTGTCAAATCGTTTAACGATCTAATAGCGAGTTCATACGATTTACGAATTATAAAATTGGAGAGATTTTTTTTCTTTTTTTTTTTTGGAATTTCATTCCACTCAGCCTTGTAATTACTGTATGTCATTTAATCGAAAGATAAAAACATTGCCGCAAATTATTATTATTTTTCAAGTAATTAGAAGTGTAATTAAGTTTATAATAATTCTTGGTTAGAATAATTATATTTCAAACGATAAATAATTTTTTTACTATTTAATTTATTATTATTTATTTATTTATTTTTTTTTAATATTTCGAGAAATTGGTATATAAAATGATCGATCGTTCGATATTTTCTTATAATACGAAAATAAAATGTTAAACATGTTTCGAATAATATAAAAGTTCGATCGATCACTCCTAGTCGAAACAAAAAATCTATATCAGTTGGGTTGATGATACAAGTTGATTGAAATTTTTATTTTAATATTAACAGGCTTTATGTCATCGGGAAATTTTATTGAAGAAATTTATTTATAATTGTGGCTTTTATTAGAATTTAAATGGCAAAAGGAGAAATTAATTAATACCGTCTGAAATTTTTTTTCTTCTCGAATAAATTTTTTTTCATTCTCTTTCTTCTTCTTCTTTCTTTCTTCTTCTTCTTCTTCTTCTTCTTCTTCTTCTTCTTCTTCTTCTTTCTTCTTTTTCTTCTTTCTCTTTCTTTTTTCTTCTTCTTCTTCTTCTTCTTTCTTCTTCTTCTTCTTTCTCTTTCTTCTTTTTTCTTCTTCTTCTTTTTCTTCTTCTTTCTTCTTCTTCTTTCTTCTTTTTCTTTTTCTTCTTCTTTCTTCTTTCTTTTTCTTTCTTCTTCTTTCTTTTTCTTTCTTTTTCTTCTTCTTCTTCTTCTTTCTTCTTCTTTCTTCCTTTTCTTCTTTCTTCTTCTTTCTTTTTCTTCTTCTTCTTCTTCTTTTTCTTTTTCTTCTTCTTTTTTCTTCTTCTTCTTTCTTCTTTTTCTTTTTCTTTCTTCTTCTTCTTTCTTTTTCTTTCTTTTTCTTTCTTCTTCTTTCTTCTTTCTTTTTCTTCTTTTTCTTCTTCTTTTTTTTTCTTCGATTCGAAATCGAGTGAAGCTGTATGACGCCTACGATCCAAATAATTTGAGAGATGTAATGTGCGCAAGAGCGTAACACAAGTGGCCACGAAACGGATTGGTCGGAAACGAAAGTCGGACGATTTGATTTACGATGCCACCATGAAATTTCTAATACGTGTACGCGCGTGCCATGCTTATCAAACGCAATGCCCGACACTTTAGATGGTAATGCGTGTTTGGCAAAAAACCAATGTGAACGAAGCAGTTTAACCGGTAAAATAACGTTTCCAGGAAGGCTAATTGTATAAAGAAATAATTATTGCCAGCCTAGATGTTTTACACTTTCGATGCAAACACACATATTTTATAATACGAAATTCGCATTAAGCGTGCGTGTTATTTTAAATTATTGGAATATTCATCAACGTTGCATAATATGTAGGAGGGGTATTGTCGCGTTTTAAGAGGGGGGGGAGGGGGATGGGGGGAAATTTGTTTCGCAAATTTGTTTGACAAGTGAAAGAAGAAAAAAAGAAAAATAAATAAATAATAATGGATAAAATTTTATTCGAAAAATAAATTCGACACTTTTTCATTGTTTTATTTCTCAAATGATCTTTGCGTCCAAAGATCTCTTTCATTCATTTGAATGAAGATGTAAAACGTTTTATTTAAAATTACTTCAACGTTATATTTTTATTATTCGTAAAAAAACGACAAAGGAAGGACTTACTTTTTAACGCTTCGATTATATTCAGGTCGGATGAATTATTTATTAATCAATAATATGTAGTTAGTCAACCGACAATGATGATCTTTATATATTTTTTAGCTTATACGATAACAGATACGCTATCATAGATACAATCTTAAATCGAAACCAATAACATCGTGTGATATATTTGTGGATCTATTTAAAACGAAACAACGTGTTGTCGATTAATATTACGGTTGAAAAAAAATTTTCAAATTTTCAATTTTAAATAACCTTTTTTCGATTACTTACTTTTTTTAATCCCCTTTAATTTAAATTAGTGACATTTTGAATCGCAATCGCGTTTCCAATTTCGAAGTAGTTTTAATTAATTTTCCGAGTTATCGTTCCAAAGACACATCGTTATTAAAGGAAAAGAAAGAGCTTACGTAATGTAAAATATTAAAATCGATAGTTCGAAAGTTCTTTCATAGATGCGAGCAATGCTCCTTCGATAGAATCGATGAAAAACGTGTAATAATAAAACAATGGAGCATCCTTTAACCCTTGTGAAAAAAAAAAGTTTTTCACACGAATAATTAATAAACATTAGAAGATCGATAAGATTCGAATTGAAGGGAAAGAAAAAAAAAAAAAGAAAGAGGAAAGATAAAAGAGAGTCCTCTTTGTAAAGGGGACAAAGACCTTTGTGCAAAGGCTAATAAGCACGAATTGATACATTCAACGTCGATACGAGATAGAAAACGAGCTCGTAGAAAAAGAGCCGAAAACATTTGTGGGCATAGGTGAGTCAACGAGTGCAGCGAACTCGTCGCGAAAACCACTTTAGATAATACTGGATAGAACGCATATCGTTATCTCTACTCGTCGCAACGTTATCGGGGGACAGCAAAGTACTGTATATCGGTGGCCAACCTATATGGTACACGAGTATCCTCTACTTTTCTCGACCATTTCCGTGTCTCGTATGTATTTTTTCTTTTTTTCTTTTTTTTTTTTTTAAATAAAATTTGATTTTAAACAGCGTATCGGGGATGCGAATTTTTTGAGAATCTTGCACTCTTCTAAAACGTTTCTGCACCTCACATATTCTTATTATTATTTAATAAAATTTGATAAACCTTTTTCTATTTACGCTTTATATACTATTGGTTTTACGATTACTTATTATATACGATTATAAAATTCGGTTTATATTAAAACGATATTTTATCAAAAATATTTTATATCTTTTCGAAGCTTTCATATATATGCATATATAATGTACGATTAGTTTTATTTGCAAAATTTTCACATTCATATCAAAAGTGCTTTTTTTAGGAATTTTAAATCTTTTTAAAGTTTACATGTTTTATATATATATATATGTACATACATATATCACGTACGATTAGTTTTATTTGCAAAATTTTCACATTCATATCAAAAGTGCTTTTTTTAGAAATTTTAAATCTTTCTAAAGTTTACATATATATATCATATACGATTAGTTTTATTATTTATTTTTTTTATTTATTTATTTTAATTTTCATATAAATTCATATCAAAAATGCTTTTTTTAGAAATTTTAAATCTTTCTAAAGTTTACATATTACGATTAGTTTTATTATTTACAAAATTTTCACATTCATATCAAAAATGCTTTTTTTAGGAATTTTAAATCTTTCTAAAGTTTACATATATATATATATACGTACGATTAGTTTTATTATTTAAAATTTTCGCATTCATATCAAAAATGCTTTTTTTAGGAATTTTAAATCTTTCTAAAGTTTATATATACATATATCACGTAGGATTGGTTTTTATTATTTATAAAATTCGGTTTAAACTCGACATTCTATCAAAAATGTTTTATACCTTTCTTTAAAGCTTTCACATTTATCACATACGATTACTTTTATTTCTTACAAAATTATATATATATATACATATATCACGAAGGATTGGTTTTTATTATTTATAAAATTCGGTTTAAACTCGACATTCTATCAAAAATGTTTTATACCTTTCTTTAAAGCTTTCACATATATCACGTACGATTACTTTTATTACTTACAAGATTTAGCTTGAACAGCATATCCTATCTAGGATCCATTTTAGAATTTTCTTACCATTTAGAATTTTCTCCTTTTAAACTCTTTCCATTACGCTTTACGCATAATATATATTATATACGATTGGTTTTATTATTTACAAAATTTACATCCTGTCGAATGCGGCTTACTTAATCATTTCTGCGTTCCTCGCAGAAAGTATATATATATATATATACACGCGTATATATAAGTGTATATATAAGTATATATATATACACGCGTTTATAGAAAATTTCGTTCGAAGCAAGAAGATACGAACGGAGACATCCTGTCGAGGTTCTTTCTTAAAACATTTTTCACATTAAAAACACGTGATAAGGCGATCCGTTCGGCCGCCACCGTGTTTTCGATTCGAGCACGGGCGAGACCGCGTTTCGAACGGGCGGGCAGCACGAAAAACAGCTCGGTCGAAGGCCGCATCCGCCTTTTTTTCTTCCGCCGCTTGCTGTGGCATCCCGACGCCGGAAACCGGGTGGTGGCTCGGTTTGTTACGCAGGAAACTCGGTTGGAGCGCGCGCTCTCTATAAAATGAACGCATCGATCGTGGCCGCCCCTCATTTCGATCGAGGATCGCCGAGAGCCGTCCGCCAAACCAAGTTGATAAAATTGCCGCGTTGGTTAAGGTGCCCACCTTCCTTAGATCGATCGGTGAGTCATCATTTTTCACATTAATTAAACAGTTTCCTGTCGTATCCCGCCGTTATGACGTTAGTCGTCCCAAGGATCGCGCGCTTTCGATCTTTCGCCCATTCCCATTGCGTGTCTATAAGGCCCTGGTTACGTATCTGCCAATCCCCGTTGTCCATTTTAAATAATCCAATGATTGTTCCAAGGGTGCTTCTTTTTTTCTTTTTTTTTTTATGTTCTTCGATAAAATCGGTCGGTTATAATCGATCGGTTTGATAGAATTGTTTCTAAAAAACGAGTTTTTATTATTATTTTTATTTATATATAAATATATATGTAATATTCGTGTATATACGTCGTTTCGTGTGTTTTTCCTTTTTTTTATCCTCGCTCGTTTTACGCTCTTCGAGTTACGCTCGATTTGCTAGAAACTAGTTTGTCCATTTTCTTTACTTTTTCTATTTGCAATAACCGACGGATAGATAGTAGAATATTCTTTTTTTTTTTTTTCACGATAGTTTTTTGCTTAAATTCTTGTATTATATATATAATAAATTTTCATAAGATGTAGAGATCGATATTTGTTATTAGCATAGATTCACTCGAAATTATTGTTTGTTATTTTTATTAAGATAGTAGAATATTTTTTTTATTTATAATATTATAATAATTATTTTTTTTTCACGACAATTTTCCCTAAATTCCTCTACGATTATATATAATTAATTTCATAAGATGTGTAGAGATCGATATTTGTTATTAGCATTAGATTCACTCGAAATTATCATTGTTTGTCGCTTTTATTGTGATAGTACAATATTTTTTTTTTTTCACGACAATTTTTCCTAATTCTTATAGATTCACTCGAAATTATCATTGTTTGTCACTTTTATTAAGATAAAATTTATTAAGATAGAAATTTCTTTTTTTATTTATAATTAATTATTATAATATTATTTTTTTTTTTTCACGAAAATTTTCCCTAAATTCCTCTACGATTATATATAATTAATTTCATAAGATGTTTAGAGATCGATATTTGTTATGACGTTTTTATTAAGATTTTATTTTATTAAAATTTATTAAGATAGAAATTTCTTTTTTTATTTATAATATTATAATATTATTTTTTTTTCACGACAATTTTCCCTAAATTCCTCTACGATTATATATAATTAATTTCATAAGATGTGTAGAGATCGATATTTGTTATTAGCATAGATTCATTCGAAATTATCATTGTTTGTAGTTTTTATTAAGATACTAGAATATTTTTTTTTTTCACGACAGTTTTTCCTAAATTCTTATATTGTATATATATAATAAATTTTCATAAGAATAGTAGAGATCGATATTTGTTATTAGCATAGATTCACTCGAAATTATTGTTTGTTATTTTTATTAAGATAGTAGAATATTTTTTTTATTTATAATATTATAATAATTATTTTTTTTTCACGACAATTTTCCCTAAATTCCTTCCTTTTTTTTTTCACGACAGTTTTTCCTAATTCTTATAGATTCACTCGAAATTATCATTGTTTGTCACTTTTTATTAAGATAAAATTTATTAAGATAGAAATTTCTTTTTTTATTTATAATTAATTATTATAATATTATTTTTTTNTATAATATTATTTTTTTTTCACGACAATTTTCCCTAAATTCCTCCACGATTATATATAATTAATTTCATAAGATGTGTAGAGATCGATATTTGTTATTAGCATTAGATTAACTCGAAATTATCTTTGTTTGTCGCTTTTATTAAGATAGTACAATATTTTTTTTTTTTTTCACAACAGTTTTTCCTAATTCTTATAGATTCACTCGAAATTATTATTGTTTGTCGCTTTTATTAAAATACTAGAAATTTCTTTTTTTATTTATAATAATATAATATTATTTTTCTTTTTTCACGACAATTTTCTCTAAATTTCTCCACGATTATATATAATTAATTTCATAAGATGTATAGAGATCGATATTTGTTATTAATATAAATTCACTCGAAATTATCATTGTTTGTCGCTTTTATTAAGTCTGATTAATAATTGCACAAGGTTAGAACGATGTGCGTTATTTCTTTTTTTTTTTTTTTATATAGCATACGTGTTAGGCAATCCGTTTCCGTACATTATACAAAATCTCTGTAAGAAACACACAATTATACACGCCGTATCTCTCAAATCAATGTAATGAGATGCAAGATTCATTGAATGAATATATTAACGTATATAATAAATTTAGGTAATAGTTGTAGTAATAGTTGTTGGTTGTAGTTGGATCGATAAAAATAACACCTAGATGTGAGAAAATATGTATAAATTCAAACGCGGCATTTATTATTTAATTTATTTGTGTACAGAATAATGTCGAGTACGCGCAAATTTGTTTAAAATATTACGAGCATTATTTTGAATTACTCTTAATTTTGTGTGGATAATTCGTTAAGGAATTATTATATATGTATGAATAAGATATTTGCAAGATATCCATTCGTTAGTCTTACTCAGGTTGAGAATCATGTGCAATTCTTTTTTTTCTTTTTTTTTTTCGTTATATAATACATTATTTTGTTATTATTGCCTTTGTTTAATTCATTGAGGAATTATGAGGAATTATGACACAATATAAAGTATTAATGCGTCTTGTTAATAACAGAATTTTAGTCTTTTTTTTTTTTTTTTTTTTTAATAATAAAAATTGATTTTGTTATTTTAAATTACTCTCTTTGTGTTAATTAATTTGTTAAGAAATTACCGCACGAATCAAATATTTGTGAGACACAGATTGAGAACCACTTGCAACAAGAAAATTTTTTTTTCCGCTATAAATATTTCGTTATTTCGAATTACTCGCTTTATTTAATTTGATTAATTTTTTAAGGATAATGGCTAAAATTATGGTTAAAATATTCATAAGATTCAAGTATGGTAGTAATTATGAATCGAAGATTGAGAGCCACTGAACGGCAGAATTTCGAATTTTTTCTTTTCTTTTTTTTTTTTTTTTTTTTTTTCCGTTAAACAAAATTGCAGTATAATAAAAATTGTGAGCGCAGAAGGGAAACCGAGTTTTATGACTTGGGGACTCTTGGGGAGTCGCCACGCATCCGAGTCTCGGCCTCACCCAGGCCGAGGCGTGCAAGAATCTTATTGGATCAATTTCACGTCAAGTACGATCATATATCACCTGTGAAATATGGCAAATAATTATATTCGAATAAATAAATGCCATTAACTGAAAACGGAATGAAATTTCTTACGAGTCGGGGCCTATATAGGTTGAGAACCACTGTTTTGTAACATTAATCTGAAATCTTTTTTGTCTTTACCTATTCAATGATCATATTTTAATTGCCACTCGACACGTATCGCTCTATCATTATTGTAATTGATATATACTTTTTGTTTCCTTTGTTTCTTTCTTATTATATGATTTTAATAAATCTACGTTGTTCATTTTTTTTTTTTTCTGGTCTTTTTGAAAACAAATTAATTCTCGGTACAACGAATCTTTCTTTTATGCAATCAGCAAATTTTCGAAATTTTCATTTTTCCATTTCTTCTTAGAATGCATACTTTTGTTGACAGTGCAACTATTTGACCACTCGTTTTCAAGATACTTAAATTCTTCTCCTTTTCGCAGCCATCTTGTTCTCGCGATCTTCTTCAAACAAGACTGATTTCGACAGAAGGATCGAATGGACTTTAAAAGCTACGCTTTTATCTTTTTAAGTACGCTTTTTAAGTCCACAGAGACGAGAGACCGTATTAAAGCAACGTATTAACTATAAAAAAAATATATATGTATATAAATAAAAAATATAATAAAAATATATATATATATATTTTTTTTTATTCAAAAAAAAATCACAAGAATATATATATATATATATATAAAATTACGTGTATAAAATAAATTACAAACTATCTAATTTCTATTCAATTTCGTATAATTAAGAAAACAATTTTCATGATTACAATTCCATCAAACTTGCTTACGCGTGCTCGCACACACGTATCCCTTACACAAATATTATTTGCGTTGCCAGATCTCACGAAATTCTGTAGGGAAGATGGTTTAATCAACGAAGTGCCTCATAGGCATCGAAGTCTTGGATATTTGTATATTTTGCCACGCACGGTTTCGCTCACTGGCAAGAGGTATCAGGGGCGCCTAGGTGACGTAAGAGTCGCAATTAAAATACAAAAGTTGAAAGAAACGGAACACGCGATATAGCTGGACTTTAATGGTATTGACCAGTGTCGGTACCGTACACGACCTCTTGATCTCTCAATAAATCAGAAACACCGGTGGTGAGGATCGTTGTTGGCGATAAATCAAACGAGGCAACGATTACTTTTGTATTTATATGCAAATAACTTGAGTGGAGTGTCACTTGGGACTTAAAGACTTGCACGTTAGTCGCGGATAATGACCAGTGGATGAAATAATCGATAGCAATAAAGGATAAGTGATGTGGCCTCACGTTTTACACGCCCGTTAAATCGACCAAACTGACGAAAGACACGAAACGATGTTAACAGCTGCCACTTTAATTAAATAACGTTCCATAAACGTATGTAGATATCATAAATATACAAAACAAAATATTTTTATACACAAGGAAAAATTTACACGCGACTAAACGCAGCGAGAACTGTTCTTTACGATATTAAGAGAAAGGAAAAAATCGTGTTTTTATAAAATTTTTCTCTGTGCACGAGAATTTAGCATTTTAAATATTTTAATTAATAAAATTCATAAATGAAAATTTCTCGGTGTTAATTTTTCACGGTGACACTTTTTTCGCTTTGACGTCGATGCGTTTGCATATTATTATTATCGTAATAAATAATTTTTTTGCATTTGTAACATAAAATACTTCGTATAAAATAGAACAACTTTTTCTGGATCTAACGAAGAATTAATATTGATAGTAAACATGAGAGATAGTAATTTGCAAATATTAATGTCCCTTTCAAAGTGTCCCTTTGAGAAAAGCTCTCTAAAGAAATAAGAAGAAAATTTCAGAGAAAGGTATCGAAGAAGAAAATCAAAGAGAAGATAAAATCAAAATGGGAGAGGTCAATCTCCTTTCGCGATGAAAATGTTGTATATTCGTATATGACTTAACCTATTTATTGTCTTATATTTTATCACAACGTTCGATCGAATATTTCTTCCATTCTAATTTCTTTCGTTCTTTGAAAAGTAATAGTGTTTGATTGAAAACATTTATTATTGTCGATCTACTTGCATTATCTCGATTATAATAGTATATATGCATTTGTACACACTTTGAATTGAGACTCAAAGAATAATCGTTATCTTTGAAACGATGGCAGTGTTAGTCGCATTACCAATTACTTTTATCTGTCAATAAGCAAACGGCCTTAACGATTACCTATATGTCCCACGTGTATTGCGCACCGGCTGTAACTATTCCTGTGATATACTCGCGTGCTTCAGATATGTGTTATTTGCGAAACGAGAGCATTATTTGTCAGAGAGAAGATCGATACGGTAGTGTCAATAAGGAACTCTATGCTAGTCTACCTTGTTCTGGTTTTTCCCTTTCTCGAAGACGTGGCTCGTTTTTCGGTTTTCATTTCTTTTGTTTCTTCCATCTCATAAATCATTGTTTCTATATATGTATATTGAAATATATTTTAATACAAATAAAAAACAGAATTGATCAATCAGAATAAAATTGATTTATTAATTATTTTTATATAATTACTAAAGATTTTGTATATTTGTGTAAATAGAAAAAGATTAATAGAGAATTTATTTTTATTTATTTCTATGAATCTATATTTATTTTTAATTACAAAAATAACGATGGTAAAAAAAATTGAATTTTAAAATTATATTTCGTATATGATTCGAAACATTATTAAAGATCAGAATTATTAATTGATGATTTAGATAATCATTTATAAAATATAATAAATTTTTTTATAATTAGTTTCTTTCCAATAAATAAGTTATCATTTTTTGGTAAGTGGGAGGTTAACTTCGTAGTTAGTTTTCAAATATTCCGTTTGAGTGCGTTACCTGTAAGTCTCGGAGATTTTATATATCATTGTTGATAAAGCAGATTTCCTTGATTCAAAATTTAAAATTAAAACTTATAAAAAAAAATCTTAAAGTATTTCTTTGATTAATATAATCATTTAGAAAATCTAATTAAACTGTTGTTTGTAAATATTCATTATTCAAAATATAAAAATTTCCTTATCTAATAACAAAAAAAATCTATTCTCTTGCTTGTGGTATTTATTGAAATTTAATCATTTCGTAGGTATTCGTTATTATGTGTAAATGAATTTATTTGTTTATATATCTTTAATTATATATATATATATATAATTATACATATAATTATATATATATAATATATATAATATATATAATAAATTTCAATTAAGATATGTTTTAGTTAATTATTTATTCGTATATATAACATAAATTGTATTGGTTCTATTGTTATTATTCAAAAATTCAAAAATATAAAATTGATAGTCGATTACTCACACATGCGTTTTCAAAATAACTTTTTTTATATTTAATTCTCGTTATATTTGTATTCCATTTCTATACATATAAATGTATCTTAATATATCTCTATAATCTTAAATGTATATTTTAAATTATTTTGTTTTTTTCTTTTAAATATATAGAACAATTGCATCGTAAAAGTACTATTTGAAAGTTGAATTTTTTCAAAAATTACTATACTCTGCTCTTTAGTAGTCTTTCAGAATTATAGTTTGCAATACAATGTGGAGAGGGAACAAACCGTACTCTTTCTTTATGAGGGTTTTATACAACTGTATGGACTATATAGACAGTATATATATGCAGCACTATACATATGATTGTATGATGGCGAGTAGCGTGGCGTGTAGTCTAGACTGCTGTGCTATAGTCAGGGGCGAATCAAGAATGGATGCCAACACCCTGCATAATAATGCAGTGAGATATAATTAACCTTACACTGTACTTCTATAATTAGCTATCTTCCTGTCTTTGAATCTTTATATTCTATATTAATAATATATGTATATAATATACGTATAATTTGTGTATATTTACATTTATCGATATTAAAAAATAAATTAGTTTAATTATTAAAATATTTATGATAAATTCAATTAATTTATTATTTTTGCATTTCGCTTTGAATAGAAAACCAAGATAAAACAAATTTATAAATTATTTTCTATAGAAGATATGGTAGCTTTTCAATATTAAAATAAGTGTCACAGAAATAATAAAATTTTACGTTTTTCATACTTGTATAGTAAAACGTCACTTACGTAATGCTCACGGTAATCAATTTCTGTAAATGGACAACTTCTACGGTGACCTTATGCTAAGTATTCTAAGAAGTAATAAGCCTAGGTAGATTAGCTCGACTAACGTAATTGATTGTCAGTTATATCCACAACCTCGTCTGTATTTGGTATATTACATAATTCCTGAAACGATCTCTTCACTTTTATTAAAGTTTAAATGTACTAACTCATAAAAATAACTGTAACAAAGTTGAGAATTTTTAAAATGTCATTAACTTATGTAATTGATATAAATTGCACCAAACAATCACAATGTAATATCTAATAACATAACCTCTTTTCACAAAAATTAAATCATTTTATTTTAAGTGATCAATAAATCAATTTTAGCCAAATTCATTGAACAAAATTGTATCTTCTATTTGAATTGGAAAACGAATAATGTGTAATAAGAAATCAAAGAGATACGGCCCTGAATGTAACGCGTATAGCACGCGGTCGTACAGTGAGAGTTCAGGTTTTGTCGTTCAAGCAGACGATAGTCAGTGCATGCAGGTCGTGCGGTAGATTCGTCTGTGTCAACTTTTCGTCTGAGAATCGTCGATATTATTTCCGGTTTAAAAAGCACTTTCCTGTCGAATCTCAAATACGAGACAATAAACATACGTGCATTTATCTTACCACGTTGTCGATATTGCGCGCCACGGACTAAGAATTTCCGCAATGAAGGTAAACACAGTGATGTGCGTTTTCGATTTGACGATCGGAATGATGATTTGAACCAAGTCGTTTTCCATTCGATTCCAGTCGATTTGTCACTCATGTCATATCATACTAACGATATTTAAAAAACTAGTCGATGATTGATATAAAGAATAAATCGATTATATTGTCTACCATTGCTATGTAACGGTATCAAATGATTGTATAATAACACTCCATATTCGTATCACAATTCTATGATTCAAATTTAAATTCTACTGATATTTTTACCAGATTTATCGAAATATGATATAATTTTCAATAATTTATTACAATACTTTACATTGTTAAACAAGGTAGATAATATATGTAAGTTAATTTTTGAATGGTCGTTTATTTTGATGTATCGAATGGAATACAATACGATAATACAAAATGTTGTTACTGATTAAATTAATAGGTTGAAATTAATTTTTATCAGTCCACACAAGCGTCGTGTAAAAATTTCAATAAAAATTGAACGCAATTTGTGAAATATGAATGTTTCAGATATCACTCATACAATATCGACTGGATAGATTTATCAAAGGTTTACTTTGTTTATCATATATTATTGATTGATCGCTATGATAATATTAGGTAATAACTTTAGGTAAAAGCGAAATTTTTAACTAACTAAAATTTTATAAAAGATTTTATGTTAAATCAAAATAGAAATATTTTACTTTTTTTATCAATGAATTTTAATTTTTTCATTAATTTTTTTTATAAAAATTCCATTGTATATTACATATGGAATTTATGAATATGGAAATGTTTTCTAAAAATATATATATTCAATATATTACGAAAATAGTAACGTAGTTGGTCTAACAATATATTTCTTACATAATACTGTATGCAATTCAAAAACGTATTGCATATTATTATAATATAATTTTATTTGTATTGAATATTGAATGATGATGTTTTAAATGTTGACATACAAGAATTCCTATTCTAAAATTTATACACAAAAAAAAAAGAATTTAATTATACAATTTTTTCTACAGAATGAATAAATTTAACTATATTTAGTTCATTTAGTATCATTTCTTTAATGTGTATAAATTAATATATTTTTATTATTATTAATTCTTTTTATAAATATTTATGTTTAAAATGTATTTTGTTTATATGTATACAACATGTATAAAAGTTTTTATAACATTTTCCTCTGAATTATCAAATATTATTTTATGCTTTTATTTATTAATAAATATATTAGGGTGTTTCAAGAATAGATAATCATTTCAATATATACAGTAATTATTAATCACTTATAAATTATTGCAAAAAGATTTAGATATTCCAATTACTTATGAACAAGTATAACATATATTATATATTAATCAAAGTTATAGCAATATGATTTGCGTAGTAAGCCATGTTACATCAGCGCCGCCACTCGGTTGTGGCGTTACAGCTAACAAAATATTTTTCTTTGACCGTTGAAATCTCTATTTCATCAAAAATAATAATTATAGAGAAGGCTTATTGTGATCTTATTGTGAATGAAATTTGAAATTCTTATATCTTACTTTCATGAATTTTTATATTCGAAATAGTATTTATTTAAAAAATTATTTGGACCATTTCTATTTTAATAAATTACGATTTCGCGTTAATTTCAAGTAATCGACATTTACAGTGATATTTAAAGCTGCTGATTAAAACAAAATTGAGAAACTTTTTTATCATTTGTTGTTCAATATTGGAATAGATGGAGCATTAAAAAATACCTCATTGTTACTTCAATGAGGATACAGCCTTAATAGTATGCGCGCTTTTATTATCTTCATTTACGCCAAGAAAGATCAAACGTATGTTTTAGTAATAAAAGACATCTCATAAGGATATTCACGTTTATCACTTATACATGCATTGCGACACCGTGTTATGTGATCCATAACTCCATCAGTGTTCATAACTTTCCAATCTTTGTCTCATTATGCAAGACATAACAATGTAACTGCCAACGGTAAGATAGAAAAATATCTTTTTAAGAAGATGCATATGTCATGATATATCATTACTCTCGTAAAGTACTTTTCCAATGTGAAGAATTGCACGTATATATTCGAAAGTTTTAAAATATTTTTAATATTTGCAATTTAGAAAAAAAATGACAAAAGTGAAGTTGATTACTTTATTAGTAGATTTATTAGAGGTTATATAACAGTAGTTCTCAATCTATCGAATCTTCAAAGGAGTTTGAAAGAATTTTTTGTAGAATCGTAGCGGTATTTTTCGTTAACAATTACTAATATTCATAATATTCATAATAATATTCATAAATTTTAATAATAACATATTTTTTTTTAATCGTAACACATCTAACAGTTAGTGAGAATATATGCTAAAATGAAACGAAGAAAAGAAATGATGATTTTATGTGAGATCGAAAGAATCGGAAGAATATATAATATAACTTTTTAAAAAAAATAAATAAAATGAAACTATAGTGATCGTGTTTCGACGAAAGTATTTTTTCAAGAATGAAAACCAGCAATGAAAAATGAACAACTTGATACGGAAAATTTCTCGACCTATTGGATCTCGTAGAAGAAAAACTGGATAGAAGCAACCGAAAACAGAAGTTGTGAATTCACGGTATACCAATCATGTAAGTCTTTTCTCACAAATATGAAAATATTCAAGTGTATTCAAAAAGAAGATTCTTTGATCTGAATTAATATTAATACGAACACTAGTAAAACAAGTTTTTATGGTAGCATATTTTAATGCATAATTAACCAATATCGAACAACATTGCTTTCACTCGAGCAGCAATAAAATGTTACTAGTCACATTTATTTTTGGTGAAAGTAA
The DNA here is from genome assembly GCF_014066325.1 of Apis laboriosa. Classification (NCBI taxonomy): domain Eukaryota; kingdom Metazoa; phylum Arthropoda; class Insecta; order Hymenoptera; family Apidae; genus Apis; species Apis laboriosa. The sequence goes on from NW_025222233.1 coordinate 257,028, forward strand.
CTAGTTGAAAAAAAGAAACTAACCTTTCTTATCAGTTAACATATTTCTACTATAAAAATAGATATATATACTATATATATATCGAGTATCGATGCACATCAATTATTATTTTTAACTATTTGATAGTTTAAATTATTTCTAAGTACTGTTAGCATTGTTTTTTTAACCATTTCGAGACTAATAGGATAATATATTTCAAAATAATTTTGCAAGAATCAATGGATTGTTACGATTCTTTTAATATTATCAACATAAAGTATATCAAAGCGTAGGATTTCAAATGGAAATAGAATTGTACGTTCCATTTCATAAATTAGATTCAACTTATTTTTGAAAATAGTGAAGAAGGTAGTGATTGCAAATTAGATTGTCTCCAGAGAGACCGCCTTTCGCTGCGAATTGGATTCAATGCTTGTTCGCTCTTTCTAAAACCTGAGTTTTAATCTTTCTGCGATTTAACTATCTCGATAAAAACTTCATATGCGCGTTAATATTTATCAGCCAACTTTTTCTACGCGATATTTTATTGCGATAGCGAAAGTAAGAAGGAAAATTGAAGTGCTTATCGATAAGATAAGAATGCTAAAACTTTTTGCGAATGTCGACTTGTTACAGAGCAAGGATGGAAAATTATTTTAAATCTATGAAACTGATTTAAATTCAACCGGAAACAGAGTGTCGTTAACTGGTAGGTAATTTAGTTTCCTCGTTTGTGGATTGTTTGTTCGAAAGTAAAAGTTATTCGAATTAAATGTTTCCACGATTCTAGATCTTTCTCGAATTAATAGTGGTGTACATGGCTAATGAGTGTTTTTCGTGTCGATTGAAAAAAGTAAATTTAAACTTCGTTATATATATATTCGTTCGAGATATACTTTCCCTGTTTTCATGAAGTATATGTTATATATCTAATTCGTATTTGTGCATTATACTTATTGCATGATGAAATACAATCTCTGACAGAAAATATTTGATCATTCTTCAAAATTTTTAGATTTTGAAGAACTTGTCATTTATTTTTATATCAATCGAAATTGATAAAATTTTCAATATGTTATTATAATTCATATTATAATATCAATATAACAAAAAATGTATTGTTTAATTTTTCATTGTAAGTTTTGAAAAAATTTTAAATTAAATTAAAAAGCGACTAACCTAACCTAACTTTATTATTTTCTTTTCAATTCCGATCAATTACAATTTTTCAAAAATTTGTCTTCACATATTATTTAGCAAACTAATTCTAACTTTTCAAAAAAAAGAAAACTAAAGTTGTTTATATAATTTTAAAAAAAATCATTCTATTTTAAGATCGAATACTTTTTTGCCAGATGTTTAAAAAAATTATATAAAATTATTTGTCTTTGATTTTAGGAAAATTTAACCTATAATTAATCTTTATTGAAATACGGTGATTTTCGTTAACAAGTTTGTGACACGTTTTCAAAGACAAGGATGGTATTTATGAGTCACGATTTTAGCATATTAACAACATTCATCGTTCGTGACGATGTGTCATATATAATTTCTATGTGTTATCGTGAAAATGTCGAGAAATAATTGAAAGAGTATCAGAATTCGTGATTATTCGATACACATATAAAAAAAAAAAGGGTATCGGTGTTAATGGATACCACTTTGAACATTCGAATAATACGATATAAACAGCATATTTACTTGCATCGTTTTAACAGTATCATGGAATTTCATTACATCGTCTGATGTTTATATTGATGCCTTTAGGCAATAATTCATATATATATATATATATATATATATATATTTCATCGTGTCAATATCAATTACAAGATGCAAAAAATGAAAAAATACGTAACTTCTCATGCTTCCTCGTGGTAAAAAAAAAAAAAAATCGTATTACATTTTAAATACTTTTCGAATTATTACGATAAATGAAAATATTTAATTATTATTTCCTTTATACTGGAACAATATAAAGTTGACTCTGTTTATTTAAAAAAAAAATCTTGAGTTCTTTGACATTTCTTATTTGAATAGATTAATGCACGATATAAGCAATTGTTATTAAACGGGAATTCAATTCAGGAAAATATTTGATCGGACGATTTCGATCAATTTTACGATTGATTTTTATTTGTATGTATTCCGATACATTATCATTATATTGATAACCTCGCATCGTTTTTTTTTATTTATGTTTATGTATATATATATATATATATATATATATATATACTTATATACATGACTCATTGATCATCTAACGGCAATATGAATATGAAATATGATTTTACAATGTGAAATATTGTAAAGTAAAATTAACATATTTGTTTATAATACAAACTGTAATATATGTATCTCATATTGTATACTAAAAATATTCCTAAAAAAAGTAAATCATTTAATTTTTTTTTTTTTTTTTTTTTTTTTTTTTTACGTGTGATAATATTAAACGCCATTTCATCGTTTGTTAATTTGAAATAAGATCGAAATAAAGATTATGGAGATCGTGATATTATTTGTACTTCATCATCATCATTTCCTAATTTTTTTTAATTTGATATTTCATGATTTAGCAGAAAAATATAATCTATAATAAAATCATAGTATTATCGAAAATACATGTAATAGCAAATTTGTTTTAACTATTACCGTTAAGTACACATTAGAATGATGAAATTAAATTTTTGGAATGTCGCTTCATAATAAGAAACTTACACTTTGGTGACTCAGTTATGTTTGAATTGACGTCACTAAGTAATCTGATTATTAAAAGTAAAACACATGAACACGTATAATGTGAATCTGTGATAAAGTCAACAAATACGTGATATTTCTTATTTAAAATTATAATTGTACATAAACATTCGTTTAAATACATTCTCATTTACGAATACGCCCACTTAAGTTGCAACGTTACCGGATGTACAGTGACATATTGTAATATGTTACAGTTCGCCATTGTGACGTAACACGTCATTCCACTTCATTTATTCTATTTACAATAATGGTTAAATTTATAATGCATCATTAAACTCAATAATATTATCGTTAATATGATATATCTGTTATCTTGTCAAAAAATTCTGAACCTTTCTGAAAATGACAATAATTTCGCTTGGACATGTGTACAAATCTAGCATTGTACAAGTTTCTTGTTCGTAACTAGAAAACAGGATATCAAAGTGCATTATCAATCATCGATTTTTCTTTGACTGTGGAGTTCCGAGTTTCGCGATATTTCGAGATATATATTTCTTTCTACTTCCGATAAACTATGATATTTCTTCTATATCTAAAAAAACAATGCTTTTTCTTAAAAAAAAAAAAAAATGATAAGGTTAATTACAGTTCTAAACATGATTGGAATTACAGCAAGATATTAATAATACTTTATTATTTATGACAATTTGTACAATTACTTATAAAATAAATATATTTATTCTTAATAATTATTTCACGAATTATTACGAGAAATATTTCGCCTCGAATATTATTCTATCTTTCGAATTTCCCCTAAACGCATGGTTCTAGTTACAAGATTTGGGGTCCCTAGCGCTTCGTATCCCCTAGTACCCTTGCGCTCGAATGAATCGACACGACTTTTTGCGCTTCAAAACGCAAACGTAATCACGCTCGAAGTAGGAGAGAACGTTACTGTAACGAGCAACAGATTGGTGAATAGGATAGTGTCAAGGTCCCGTTTGACAGTGAATCGTTCCTCGTCGCAATGCCGATCGTTGAGCATGCTAGTGGCAATGCTAATGGCCACAGCTTATCCCAAGCATTGTCGGCTTCTCAAGCCTTTTCAATTCGTCAGATGGCGGCTGATACGCAGACACGCGATCGCAGCATGCATCCTTGCGATTATTATCAAAGAAGGAACAAGTCACACCGTTGAAAACGTCACGTAATCCTGTTCAAAATTATTATAAGGAAAATATTCGCTTATTCTATATTTTTTTTTTCTCTCTCTCTCTCTCTCTCTCTCCTTGAAAAATCTGATAACCTAGAAATATTTCGAAGGACATATTGTTCAATCGTCGTGAGTTCTTTCCAGGAAGGAAACCGTCATCTTGCTCGTGAAATTGCAGTTGTCAGATCGCCAAACTTTTTACCCCAACTTTTTTTATTAAAATTTTTCATATATAAAAATCTTTTTTAGTCCAGATCCAATCTCTCTTTTGCAATAAAATCTCGCCAAGTTAGTCTCGCGAGATGGAAATAAATTTACAACGAGAGAACGAGATAAATATTCAAAATAACGCGATTGGAAGATTGATAATAAAATTTTTGGACAATTCTTTTACCGCGTCTCGACGAATTTCTGATACTTTGCTGTCGCAATATATAATTATCATTTTTACACAGATTGTACACGTATATTCCCATTACGTGGATTTTTCATATTTCCCAAGAGGAAATCCGTGTAAAAAATTTGCGATTATGCGGAGACAAATTATATTCATAAGGAATAAAATAATATTGATAAATCATTTAATTTAATCGGGCCTTTCCAACGATATTTCTAATTACGAAATTAGAAAATACGTTGTAATTTATCCAGATAATCATTAGGGGAAAACCAGGGTGACAATGTATACATATATATTATATACATATAAAGATAAATATCATAGTGTGCTACTTGTCATGATAACTCAGTCGTATCTCTAATCTTTTGTGTCTCATTTTATGTATATCTGATTCTTATCGGTATAATAGTCATTATTGAATTAAATGAAATGAATTATCAAAATTTCTAGCAGAGGAAAAAAAAAAAAAAAAAAAAAAGAAAGAAAAAACGAGCCATGTTTTCACGATTACACAATCGTTTTTATAAAAGAGATTAGATATTTCTGAGGTCAGTGACGTTGTTAATTAAAAATTAGCCTTCCCTATACGTTTTATGGGACATGGTAATTACACGTTTCTCCATACACGTATATCTGTATATTTTCATTTTGTTTGATACACGATTACTTATACACATATATATATGCCACGTCTTATACGGGTTTTAACTCTTTCAAGATTGGCGTGATGATACGTTTCAAGGTAATTTTTACAAAGTGTGTACGGTTGTTATTATTTTTCTTTTTTTTTTCTTTTTTTCTTTTCTTTTCTTTTCTTTCTGTCACTATATATATATATTATACAGATAAATATATGATCTTATTCTGAAAGATTAATGAGGCTATATAAGGTGTCTCAGTTAAATCGAAACTATTTCCGTTGCTTGATTAAAAGGTGAGAAAATAAGAAGGATTTTTAATGGTTTCAAGGAGCGCATCTGATGGCGATCGAAGGAAAAAAAAAAAAAAAAATCTCTTCAAGGATGTTTTTTAAAGGTCATTCCAAAATAATCGATATTTTTTTTTTTTTTTTTTTTTTTTTTTTCTTTTACACGTGTTAACATCTGCTTTTTGCAACGTAACGTTGCGCAGTCAATGTAAAAGACTTGGTTCAAAAACGTTGTGCCCTTGAAGTGACCTTGGGGAAGAAAAATGAGTTTAAATTGGAACGGGCGTAAAAATAATAAAAAAAAGCTGTAGAAGAATGATAAGCCGGTTTATTTCGTATATGAATATTTAAAAACTTAGACTTTTGCAGACACATTCGCACATTTCGTTTTCTCTGTAAACAAATAACATGTCCATTCCTTTTTCCATTTAAAATATTTTAAACCATTTAAGTTTATAAAAAAAAAAATTCGTTGCACGAAATTTTCAAATTAAACACCGTTTTACATTACGTATGAAGGGCATGAAAGAAGATCAACCTTGATGCGTTTAAAAGCTTCTGGGATCTAGAAGAAAATAGAAGGATTATCTTAAAAAGTTTGCAACTTTGTAAATCGATGTACATATATATATATATATGTTTTACCATTATATTTATTTAGATGTGTGATTAAACATAGTGAAATATCTTCGTGATAATCGAAAAAAGTAACAAAAGATTTTAAATGTTATATATTTTGTAAAGTGAGAAAAATTCGAGGCGCGAAATTATACTAATTTATATCTTTTCAACTTTCGAACGCGTGTCGCGCGCTTTCCTTATTTTTCAAAGCGTGGAACAGAGACAGCCGACAATGAGAAATGCCAACGATAAATTATGACCAGTGCTATCCCTCGTCGTCCTTTTGTATTCTCATTACGGCGATACGGCTAATATTTTATAATCAAAATTTGCATGAAAACGGAATGTCCAATTTCGCATTGATATATTGTTAATCTCTGAAAAAAAAATTGTGATAAAAGATTAACGATAACATTTTTTAACAATTTCACTTTTCACATTCGTTAATTTTCGTATTTTAAATTTAAAAAAAAAAAGTCTACATAGTTCTAACATATACAAAATTTAAAATTATACTTTCTGATACTTTGATCTATGATATTTTTTAGATCATTTATGTTACAACTTCGTTGAATTCTCCCATTAAAATCGGAAAAATTTTAAGGATTCGTTCGATTAGCATTTACTATTTCCTCGTGATCGAAAATGATTTGTCGTCTCGGTGTATTCCACACGAACGATGCCAAAAATAACATTTCGTCCAAGCATCGATAATTATAACATCGACCATTAGCCTGATGAGTTTGGAAACTGGACCTAATAATCGTAGAGCGTTTAATTAACCTTCGTAATCGCGTTAAGCACGAAAAGATGCGCGCGCATATATACACGCGAAAATATCAAAATTACATTTTAATAATAAGAAAACTTGTTTACCACTCTTAACTTACCAAATTAAGAACGAAAAATTATATATCCATTCGATTCACCTCTAAATTTATCTCTGCATTCTTTAATTATGCACACCTCATCGTGGCAAGGAATCCTTTGCGAACTCGAATTCAAATCTAACCTAACATTGTATCGATATCGTAAGATGGTGGACACAGGATGACTCGATGAGAAATTGTAACGGAACACGCACGTCCCTTCTTCCTTTCCACTTACCAATGCTATTGCCATGCTATAATCAGTATCAGAGGAAATTTGCCCGATTGTTCCACCTCCTTTCTCACCAACTAGCCTGCTTTCTATCCACCCTTTGAGTCGACTCGACACTATGAACGCGTGGTGACGAGCTGTATTGCTTGATCGGTATGGCGCTCGATCGGCAGAGTCGTTGCGACACCATTCGCGACACAAAAAGGAAACTCTTCTGCATTTGTACTTGCAGTTATACCGCTGCCAGTCCCGAGAACGACGATACGATTCATTGTTTTCGTAAGTCTGTGTCTTGTAACAAAATTTGGTGTTTCATTCATATTTTTGAATATTGTTGTTTCGATATATTTTTATTCGTGATTTTTATACAAAAATTTTTCGCGTGTTATTTTATCGTCGAAATAAAACGACGAGTTATACTTACAGATTAAACATTGGAAGGAAAGTCTGGATGCAGTTGTAAATAATAAGTTGTAAATAAATAAATTCATTTGAAAAGTGTTGATACATTTCTTTACGCGATCGTTGAAATTTTTGTGTGAAAAATGTTTCGTATGTATTATTCTATCGTATTTTTAATTTAATTTAATTTTTGTTTAAATGAGACAAATTGTTTTTTAATTTATGCAAGTTGAATTTGAAAAAAAAGTGGAAGGAAAGTCTGAATGCATTTTATAAATATAAATAAATTCATTTGAAAAGTGGTAAAGTGATTTTTTTTTTTTTTTTTTTGTTTAATATTTATTCTACGTATTAAGTTAACGCGACGAGTGATTAGAGATAATGCAAACGAGACGATAACAAAATTTGTTTATACGTAAAACGATCTTGTTATATCGTGAAAAATGAAAGTAGCGGACCACTTACTTAGATATTATCGTAAGGATTGTCGATTGAGCTTATTAAAGCGAATGTAAGACGAAGTAATCCGATACACTCGCACGTGTTTTATTTCACTAATCAAAAATGATAAATACACGATTGTTAAAGAACTAGTGAGCGTACATATTTTGTCCGTGTCGTATCATTTTTCATAATACCGAAGAAGGAAGTACAGGTTTAACCGTATTCCCATTTCTTTTTTGTATTTAATTAACGTTCGAAGTAAAATTAATCCATTAATATTCAAGTTAATGAAGAGTAAGAAAAAAAGTGAAAAATGTATCTCGACTTATTACGCTTTGACCAGACGCACGACACACTTTCTTACGAACGAAAGAAAAAAAAAAAAAAAAAAGAAAAAAAAGAAAAAAAAAAGAAAAAAGAAAAATAGTATAGAGTATACGATCGAAGGCTTAACTGCACATAGCTGTTTTGATTTTGTTCTGACGTTGTTTTGATTTTATTTCAGGTACGCGGAACGCAGTCAAGCTGGCTGCCTCCGCCGGTAACCCCTCCGCTGCCGTCGCCGCCTCCGCGCATCCTCCTGTGCTTTGGAGCTCGCGCAGGAAGCCCGGTAAGTCCATCTATGCAAATTATAAACGTGGAATTAGCATTTTTATAAATCTTTTTCAACGAAAAAATTTTTTTATCCCTTCGAATACCAATACCTTCGAATTTAGATCGAGATATCGATTAAATGAATATTAAACGATATGCAAATACGGAATTATAAAATAAAACGTGTATCAAAACGATTTAAATATAGCCACTGGTTCTGAAAATAAACATAAATAAATATAAATTCGATCGTGGGAAAACTGAGAAGGAAAATCAAGCGACCCGTAATTATTTAAAATATCATCAAACTCGAGGTACAACAAGTACACGCATAACCTTTATCGTACTGTTCATTTTCTCCGATGCAAGATAAATTGCTCACAGGGAACGCGACGATTTCCTGCGTTGGAGCGGAAAATTGTTATTCAAAGATATGATTCGAAGGGAAAAAAGATTGGCGCGATTAACGTAACGATTGCAGCGATTGGCCGCTCGTCCCCGATTGCGCGCGCATCTGACAGGGCTGCGGACGCAAAGCGTGCAATTGGCTCTCGGGGGTTAATTTCTCCGCGACCGGCTAATTCGATACGAGTCGTGCTCGTTTGACCCCCACTTATTGACCCTGCCCGATTAATTCACAACCTCTCGGAGGTCTTTTGGGATTGCAGCGTGTGCAACCTCGTTTCCTGTGCCTCGTGTATTTTAATAATGGAGTCCGCGACAATAATAATTTTGCGATTTTGTTCATTTATAAAACCGATAATTATACGATTGGTATATCGAATCGTGATCATTACAATCGTTAATTTAATCTGTATGATTACTTAATATACTAAACGTTTTGTTCTCTGTTTTAAATGGTGGCTCATTGAAAAATTTGAGGTTATAGGAGAATAAGGTACAATGATAAATAACTAAACATCGCGCATGCGCGCATTTTTTCTACTATATAGAGACATTACACGTAAAGTGAAAAATGCAATAAACTAACACCGCACAAGCATACATTATAAAGTAAACGTAAAACACGAAACGAATAGCGTGTATACTAAAAGATAAAAGTTTGAAATCACCATAGAGTTAAAAAATCATGTCATTTATATTTTTCGTACAGAATTCGGTCACAATTTCAATTGTTCAATTATTCGTAATAATAATCTGTATAATTAATTCGAGTGATCGTAGATAAAAATTACGAAAAAATTTATTTGACAAACAAAAGAAAAAAATAATCTTGAATTCTTTTTTTTTTTTTTTTTTTTTTTTGCCATTATCATCTACCACACGCAAAAATATTCGAAACGGGTAAGAGATCGAAATGTCGAGTCGAAACGGATGAAAAATGACAGATGACCTTTCGATCGTGATACAACGAAACTACCGTGACCTTGTTCGTACTAGCAGCGAAATGAAATCGAGGCAAGCGGTTCTTGCGGCATTGACACGCTTGTCAATGCCAATGGCAGCTTCGGTACCAAGACACGCTTTCAGACCGATCCTTTACCCCCTCCACCGATCTTGTCCCGCGATATACCTCGTGTTCCAAACAAGTTACGTTATTACTTTGGCCCGTACGTGGGCCGAGAGAGGAAGGTCGCAACCTCCGTGAATTAGCGGCGTCCTAATTGACGTATCCGTTCGAGCGTTTCCAGCTTGAAGCGCAACTGCGCGCGAGGATCAAAGTCGATACAGAAGAAGGAAGGATTTTGTTGAACATTAAGATTATGAAATTTTTGTCGAAATATATATATATATTTTGAATTTAAACTCGTTGCCATTATGTTATTAGGAAACAAGTATAAAATTTTATTGATTTTATCGATGATTTTTTTTTCTTTTTTCATTACTATCATTTATCAAAAAAATATTAATCAAGATAGGGAATTGTATGTTTTTTTTTATGAAATTATATTTTAATCGTAGAATGTTTATAATTTTTTGATTATAATCGATCAATTTTCCCTCGTGGAAACGTCCCTTGGAAAATTATCAACTTTTTAATCGAGAAGTCAATGTATTCGATTGTTATATAGTTCTTACGCGCTCTATTATGAACGCGGCAATGAATTGCGTGTTTTAATTAATATCAATATCTATATTTCGTCGAATAAACATCACGTTGGAATAACAGGAAATTATCATCTTCGCTCTCCTCGTTACAATTGTACAATTTTTCTCATAATCGTAATATATATCGTTTCAACATGGCCTCGATATAACATAAATGAAACTCTATTGATTATTTAAAAAAGAAAAAAAAAAAAAGAAAATTAAGTTAGATAAATAAAACGAGATAAAACGAGAAAATCAGAAAGCAATTGAATGGTACGATCGCAAGGAATCGCAATTACACGATCTATATTACATTCTCGCGGATGTCGCCGCTTTTGACGACACAACTAATGAAAAACGGCTGGAAGCGCGGGCGTGTCCGGTCCGTGCTAGCGCAGAAACGTCGGTCGCAGATCGGGGATTACCTCATGTTTCAGGAAACGTTGCATTAACCTCTTGTCTCTCTTTTCTCCGTCGACGGAACATGGAAAAAAGAAAAGGAGTGGTCAAACGTGTTTACGATTCCTCGAAGCAGCCTGTCTTATTCAACATATTTTAATTATTTTATCCCGTTGAATTTCAATTTTTCCGACGAACGATAGAAAAGAGTACGAATCAATGTAAGAAGAAATTAAATTTCTGAAAAATTCTGATACCAGGAAAGAAGTCGATTACGTCAAATTTTCCTCCTAGAAGTATAAATATCTTGGACATTTTTCAAGGATAAATCTTTTAATTTTCGACGAAACTTACTTATTATTATTTCCGATATATCCTTTTGTTGTGAAATAAATAAATAAATGGATTTTACGATGTTCGAGAAAACGTCGAAATGTTTTGACAATGAGAAATGAACAAATGTTCCATAGGCAAAAGGTAAAAGCGTTCCGCTCAAAAGATAAATTTCATCGTAAAATGGGATACGCGATTTCGAGATTTCCATCTGGCGTATTCGGCGTATTACTCGTCATGGGTGAAGAAGAGGAACGAAAGGAAGAAGATTTCTCTTTTGAAGTCGCGGGTCTCTCGACCGTTACCTCACGACGACCGTCAATTGCAACTCTCTAATCGACGACTGGGTACTCGTTAAGGAATTCTCTTAGCGGCGATCTCGTAATTAACTCGTGCATCGTTTTCTCCTTACCGTGCTAACTTTGCATTTTCGTGTCACAGTCTTGAGTAACATTGCCATTTTACACTTCCACAGGTTCGTAAAAAACATCTTTACTTTTACACAATAATAATAATGTTGACTATACGTGTTTTTAAAAGATGTTTTTTAAATCGATGGAAAACGCGTTATAATTTAGGCAATATTTTTTTTTTTTAATAATAAAAAAGTATATTTGAAAAACGTTTAAGCTCATAAGGAATTTTAATCTAGTATATAATTTCGCAAATCAAAAATAAAGAAAAAAATTAACAAGTGAAAGAATTAAAAGAAAAAAAGTCGCAAGATCATACACATAAATTTATAGAACCTTCACTCGACAGCAGGGTAGTAGCGAAAAAGAAACAATAGAACAGATAATCGAGAAAGAGGAAAAGAGAAAGAGAGAGAAGGAGAAGAGAGGAAAAAGAAGGAGGGACGAAGAAAGAAAACGACAGCTAAGTTAGTTGGCTGTTCCGTCACGTTTTCACGCGGTAAGCACACGCGCGTGCGCAGGCGTGTTGTCTGCTAAGGGGCCTAGTCGCGTACCTACACGATTTCGTTTAGGTTATGCAACTGATGAGCTAGAACTAGCTGGTTCGAAATATTATATCAATATTCGTACTATTATATCGGTATTCATATCTTTATTAATCTCATTTCTGTTTGTCTTCTGACCATCTATTAATGAAAATTTCTTTTCCTCGTATTTAATTATTTCGATCGAAATAATAGAATTTCCTTGCGTTAATTCATTTAATGTCACATTGTGATACGATTATTAGAATGGTGAGTCAATTTTTGCAATTTTATTGAAACGAAAATATTTATTTATTAATATACGAAAGTAAAAATTTTAATGATCTTTGTTAATCGAATTAGAGAAGAAGTGGAATAGAAAGAAGTATGAAAATATGTAACGAAAATATTTAACGATAATATATTTTGACGTTATTTCGGCATACAATGACGGGATTGTTAGATAAAGTTCAAAACCTCTATAACGCTAACGTATTTATTTCGACATGTGTTAAGTTATTAATTAATAATTCGCCCACATAAACCAGTGCAGTTTATTCGACATGTGTGGGAGACGGAACAGAGAAAAGGAAAAGATGCGTGATACAAAAATATTTACTTGTGAAACACATTGATCAATGTATTTACTAATTTCGTGATCACTTTAATTTGTATCTAATATGTTTATCTTCAAATAAGAACGATTTTAATTACACGTTAGTTTATTGAAAACTATTCTTTAATTTCATTATACAAAGTTTATCGTTAAATCGTATTGTGAATTTTAATTTTCCATAGTAAAAATGTATTTTTATTTATGCAACCTTGATGTAATCGATAGAAGTGTTCGTAGCGCAAAGAAGTTTAATTGTTTTGAAACGACGTACAATATATATGATTTCATGCAGGCAATCTTGGATTTCATGTTTCATGAGATAAGCAGGATTGCCTTCGTAAAATAGTCATACACATATACTCTGTACAGAACGTTCTATCATGCAAAATGTAATTCTCCTTCGACTAGAATCAGAGACTAAAGAGTGATGAAGACTAATCATATTTGTTTTGACAAATTTGCACGATACTAAAAAATCTACTGGTAATATTATATATTACACATGTAAGTATATATATATATATATATATATATATATATATATATCCTTCTCACCTATGGGTTTCTCTCATTTCTCACTAGTCATTCGTATACTTATGTAAATAGATGAACGTACCCGTGGTTATCACACGAAAGTCGATGTAAGCACATACACGTCGGCCAACAGAATAGATAACAATTTTTATCTGGCCTCCCGTCTTCCAAGCCATCGTTCTCTTTCGCTTTGGTGACGCCATTGCACTTTACCATTTTGCCGGTAGTTAAATCAGCAAGGAACATAAATTTTGATACCTAATTCAAAAATTCATATTGTTGTTATGATAGATTAATTTTTTTCACGCAAAAACAGATTTATTTTTTAGATGGTAGAGTAACGTATAAATGTTAAATTTTGCAAATATAAATCGCGACATTAAATATTTGCATAAGCGTGAAAACGATTCTTCTGGAATTCTTTCCTTTTCGATCTCGTTCGTTTTTTCTTTGAATTTTTTGCGTCAAAGGATTTCTGGTTTTCCTTTTATTTCGTTAATCTCTTGTCTTTTATTTGCCATTTGTGGGTTTGTGTTTATCGGCGATATCTGGATTTCAAATCGATATGTTCCGTAATCGATTATTGTTCACATTATCATATTTGCAATTCTTAATACGAAAAGTTCAAGAGAAATTGAAATTTATTTATTTTATAATTAATTTAATTATAAAATAAAAATTTAGATTTAATTTATAAAATAACAATGTTTAAATGATTATTGTAATATTATTCAATTGATTAGTTACAAATTATAGGTTATATTTATTTTTTCTTTAAAATTTTACGTGAATAGAATAATCAAGTTTTCATAGTTATAAAAAAAAAATTAGATTTTTTTGTTAGCTGTCAATTTTCTTTTTTTAACTTTGAAAATCTTTTCTCTTTTCTTTTAGCTTACTGTGAAATTTTTTCTTCTTTTATTTCTCTTTCCCTTTCCCTTTCCCTTTCCTTCCCTCGCCCTCTTGAATCCATCTCTGTCAATCGTTTTGGCACAATTGTTGCGATCTCTTTCTCTTCCCTCTCTTGTACTTAATCTTTTCTCTCTCTTTAGCAACCTATCGTTGTTCTCGTCAGTCATATGCGTTTCTCTCTTTCTTGCGCTCCCTCTCTCTAGCTTGTTCGACTCTCGAGACCGTGACTGACTCGATTCGCTTCGACTCGGCAGTCGCGGTTAAACTCGCGCAGGAGGCGTTACGTGCGATTTTCGCGTCACGCACGTTATTCATAACATAACGAGAGAGGGGAAAAAAGAAACCGTCATAACGGCCGGCTTTTTGTTTCTCAAATGTATATATCCGAAAGTATTTTGTGTCGTAAAGAGTGAACTTTTGTATTTACACATATCGATCGTTCTTCAAAACAATCGATTCAATTCGAGATATAATGTTTAACAAGAGAATCACGTTTATCCTAGTCTGTTGTTTGAAGGCGAATGTATTATCGTCAAATGTGGCACACGATGAAAAGAATTTCAGCGTGTTGAAATTCTGATTGTATCGAATATAAACTTCGTTTCGCAAGGCAGTGAAAATTGTCCGTAAGAGAACGATCGATATTCGAATTGCGATCGAAGTCTGGTGACAAAAGTGAGAAAGTAAACAAGCTGCGCGTGCACCGTTGTCGTGTACGCCATGTGCGTCCCAGTCATATCCACAAGTGCTTTGAAGAAAGGTGGTTTTATCGTACGATAACTCTTCGAATTCTTCGATAGCAAGAGAACGAAAATTATTTGTAATCAAACAGAAAATTTAAATTTAAAAGTGTCGTTAAGAATAACGTGATATTGCGTCTGCAAATGCAATTTTCTCGTTTTCAAATTTATTTGAGTAATGCGATAAGGTTAGGTCGCAATTCATCGAACAAAAAGAAAGAGTTGGAATAATTAAAAGATACGATTCGAGCATTCTTGTTTCGCGTACTAAAAAAGTGGACAGGAAGAAGATTGTTTGTAAATCTCTGATTTCTCATCTGTATTCTGTGTCAAATGTCGGATAAGATTGGGATAAAAAAAATTGGGCGAGATAAATTTGAAAATCAGCTGTTCATTGAAGTAATAGAGCGCGTTGCGTTAATTCCTCTACGAAGATTGACGTTCGATCGTTAAAACTATTTCAACGTCACGTATTTCGACAAAACGATCGCGAGATCGTAACAGTAGTTCGGAATTCAATTCGAAAGTTGATCCATCCTACATCCAGTCGTTAGAAGTACAGTACTCGAAAGTGTTGAATTCATTTAAATACTGTTCGCGAAAATCAGTTATTCCTTCGTTCTCCCTACAGTGTTAACAATTAGTGCCACGTCTTTTAACGAACAGTTTGATCGATCATTAAACATTCTTTATGACTAACGATCATTTGCCGAGATGAAGAAATGATCGACGTCGCGAATCGGAGGCGCAGCAGTCGGCTTCCAGCTCGTGAACGAGTCGATTGAACATCGTCTCCGACGAGCGACGTTTTCGACGTTTTAGATCGTAATATCGATTAATGAAAAAAACAATCGAATTGAGAATCGATTTCGTCCATCTACCTCTATCGCGAAAACGAAGTTTCTGCGCGTGTTCAGTCCCCCCCAGGCACGTGGATGTTATCGAAGGAAATTTGCCCCGAGAGGTCGGTTCGCTACGTGGGAGCGATTACAACACAAGCGAGTTCATTCATCGTAGGGATTCCAGTGCACCGGAAGTGACGAGACGAGAGTGCTTCCCCGAAGTTGGTTGCGTGCGCGCGAGCGCACGAGTCGTCAACTTCTCTAGCGGAACGCGGTGGAGCGGTTGAAGAGCGTGTAACGTGCGTGTATAGCGGCGTTCCGTGTGGAACGGGAAACTGCGAGCGTGGAGAGGAGAAGAGAGAGTCGAAGCGAGTCGCGCGCGAGTGGTAAGCCGTTCGAGAGAAAAGGTTCGAGAAGAAGAACGTGCAGCTGGGGCGAAGAACGGTGAAGAAAGGGGGAGAAAAGGAAGCAGCGCAGAAGAGGAACAAGGATGCGGTCGTGGTGGAGAATAGCGGGCTGCCGGACGACCAAGCAACGTCCTGCGAGACGCACGGTCGCTCCTTGAAGGACACCGCGGTTTTCGTGTCCGGAGGATGGACTGCTCTCTGTCGAAGGAGGAACGAGTTGCGTGCGAGACGAGCGGCGCTCGATTCTTACATGACGACCACGCTGTTTTATGAACCTGATTGTTCCACTTCGTCGAGGCGCCTCGCCACGCTGAGCGCACGATTATGCAGCTGAAGAAAGCGATGCTTAAGATATTCGATCAATGTGAGTTGCCGATTTTTGCTTCTTTATGTTCTTTTGTTTGGTTTCTTCTTCTTCTTCTTTTTCTTATTTAGGTTTTTTTTTTGTATTCATGCGCGTCGTTGTTTCATTCTTAATTAATAATTTAGGTTAGCTTGAAAATAGTGTTATTGAAATTCAATATTTTGTAAAAAATTGTTTATTTCAGCAAATTAATCCAATAGCACATATAACTTTCTTTTTAGATCAATTGTAGAATTTTGGACTTTAATCAAAAACGAAATAACGAAGATTCAATTAAATTATAAAAAAAAATTATAAATCATTTCTCTCAAAAAAAAAAAAAAAAAAGATTTATCTTTTTAATTTTCGTATTAGCAAATATAGAACTTTCTACATTTTTCTCTCATCAATTGATATTCGCTGCAAATTAAACACGTGAGATATTTCGTTCAAAGTGTCACGATATCGCGTGACGAGATATCTTATTCGTGGATGCGAAGAGGTTAACGATATGCGGAAAAAAAAAAAAGAATTTGTTTTTCATCTTTATTAGGTTAATACGTGTTTAGTTGCGCGTAACTACGAAACGTAATCGCCACATTAAGGTTCAGAAAGAGTTCAAAACTGAAAGATGTTACGTCTTTGAGGTTATGAAACAGCTGTCAAAAGTAATCGCGGTAATGATGTCATTCGATATAATCCGATATCGATTGTAATACATTTCTATGTATCGTTTCGGAGACATTTTCTCGCAAAGCGATGAAATATCTTTGCATATCGTTATTAATATAAATTATAAATTTATTAATTATTCAAATTTTCGTATTTTCGTGTTATTCATTCGCGCACGAAGTGACGAAAACTTGCATATATCTTTTACGATCGCGAAACGAAAGTCAAAAACGTTCGAGGGAGGGGGAAAAAAGGACCATCGCGTTTCAACACTCGCGCATTTACAGATAAGAAGCATGAACGAACATGTATACGTACATACTAACGACGTAGTTGTCGCAGCTCTGTTATCAATAGCTCGGTGCAATCGCACGGGTAATAAATTAGATCCGCTCGTAGAAGAGAATCACCGAGCGTTTCTATTAAACGTTAGAAAAAGAAAGAACATGCGTCGTGTCTTCGTCGCGTTTCGACTTACGGTAGCTGCGCGGTATATCCCCCCCTATGGAAAAGTTTCGGTAGTAACAAACGCGGTATCACCACGGGGCTGTTGGTGGCCGTAAATGCAGCCGCTTGCTCGAACGTCACGTACCGAAAGTATTGTATTTCGTGTGTAACCGTTTCTTCCAGCATGGAGAGCACAGTGGATGGCCGGATTGGATGGGTGTATGCAATAAACGCAGCGACGCGAGGTGCATGACTACGCGTTTTCTGTACGCGCGTGTACACGGTTGACCGTAGCCGCATGCGTACGTAACGTGATTCCTTCGTGCACAGCATGGGCCCCATTAGTGGCCCCCAGGTCGTAATAGCGTAATAGCTACGATAGCTTACTGGAAGGTATCCGCGAAAACCCATAGCCTCTTTAGGATAACTCGATCCCCTATTCGTGTCACCGAATAAATCTTTTATTCAACTCTTCTGCTGTTATATATTTCGATGATGATTTTATTCTTGTGAATTTTTATTAGTTAAAAAATTTTGGAATTTCTTTAAATTTTCCGAAAATTTTTCAAAGTCTTCTCGCGTGGTCTGATGATTATCTCGAAATTAATTCTCGAAACAATCGTGCTGCTTATTCGATACGGATCTTCGATCGAATATAATACTATCGCTCGAAATTATATGAGTTCTTCTCGATACGATTTCGTTAAATGGCATCCGTATCGGTGAATTATCTATCATCGCCTCGGTTTCTAGACAATTTCGATCGATCGACGCTCGAAAATTTCTATTACAGATATTGAATAAGATTCTTCCCTCTCTTCAATATCGTGTTGCAATTTTAGAAATTTACGTACGTGAATATACCATGATTTAAGTAACACGCAATCGCGTATCATTGGAAACGTGTAGCTCGCTATGAATTTCACCTAATTAAAATGGTAAGGCGTATATGGTAACCGTGGAGAAGTATATACTAAGAAAGCTTGCTTGAGTAATTTTGAACGGGTTTCTATGCTACTCTCCTGAAATGAAATCGTAATTGGATACTCGCATCGTAGCAATTTACTTCGACTCTTTCTGAATTCGTTGCTTTGGAACGTGCTCCATTTTAAATACTTTTCATCGTCAATTCAAACATTTCTAGAAAAATGAAATACGATTTCTATTTGTGATTTCACTTTATCGGAAAAGAAAAGACATTTTTTTTTTTTTTTTTTTTTTTTTTTTTAAGATCACCAGAAGACATTTCTTCAATGTTTATCGTTTATTTTGAGGGGAGAAAAAGCTTAAATATTTGCTCTCGGTCAAATAAAGTTATAGCCAGGGCTCGATGGCAAACCGGAAGCATCGTGATAGCCGATGCACAATCTTAATTTAGTTGATATGAATTTATCAAATAATCCTTTCTCTTTCTTTGATAGAATTCTCTCGTGTTTGCTTTTCATTCGTGTTTCGAATGAAAAGGAAAAAAAAAAAAAAAAAAGTAGTTTAATTTAGTAATTTAGAAACGAAAAAGAAGAAGAAGAAAAAAAAGTGCTATTATTATTAAAAAATTCCCTCTATCAATTCTCGTTTGATATGCTCCGTTCAAAAAATAAAAATTTAAATTCAAAGTTGAAGCACTTGTTTCTTTCCCTCCCTCTGTTATTTCGTATTTTTGTTGTAATTTTCTAATAAAAAAAACTTCAAACGGCTTCGGGATAAGCAACTCTTTTTTTTCTTTTATTATTTATAAAAAAGAAAATAAAAAAATACACTGATAAAGTTTGGCCGGAAAAACTGGGACATTCTTCTGTGCATATTATCTCCTATATCTTTCACCGATGAATTTTTAATGGAAAAAAAAAAAAAAAAAAAAAAAAATGAAAAAATAGAAGAAAAAGTACTTATACTGTCCCTCGACAAAATGGTGTAACACTGTTTAATTCAACGTACAAAAAAAAATTTTTTCAAAATTATGAAAAATTATTTTCATAATTATTATTTCTAATTATTATTATTATTACTTGTAGATTAATTTCATTAATTTCAAAGAAGAAACTCTAAACACATTAGAATATTCACATTTCACATTCACGGGACATCGCATCGTGACAAAATTACATAAAGCGTACAAATGAAGTCCCATTCTTCCTTGGAATCGTTGTTGTTACGGAATGATATATCGACAATTGCCTTGGACGATGTAAATAAGCTTTGTTATTAGCCTAAGATGTTTGCTATTATGGCCTAATCGCGGGTAATTATGTAGAGAAATTTAAAAACAAATTTGTTTGCTCACTAATTCATTGTCGGCTATTATGGATTTATTCGTTATATTATTTGAAATTTTTCGATGATGGATAGAAAAATTGAAAAATTTTTTTTATTTTTCTACTTGCTTGGTAAATAAATAAATAAATAAAAAGTCATATCATAGGTATTCAGGTAAAATGAGGAAAAGCTTTTCAAATTGTAAGCTCCAGAGCTTTGACGTTGCGTATAAACTGTAACGGTATCAAATTAGCGTTAAAATTTTTTGGGGAAAAGATCTAGTTATTTTTCGTTACTAGCGTCACTGTTCGATACACAAGATTTCCTTTCCATATTTCTGGAATATATGAAAAAAATTTGACGCCGTATCGTGTATCAAATTCGCCAAATCTTAAAATAGTTTTTATTTATTTATGACGTACGATCCGGTAGTTGACGTACACTTGTTTCCGTTTTAATCGGGTGAGTCGAAGTTTATATCGGCTATCTAACTGAATTGTACGTTATAAATGAATAGAACCTATTTCAATATCTAGTAGTTAAAATGATATGTGATATTATGATTCTCGAATGGGTTTTTTCCATATAATTTGAGAATATGAAATGTCTATGTCACAACTGTGAATGACTTTAGTTTTTTTTATGGAAAAAAATATTTCTAGGAATATTTTGGCCGAATTAATTGCGTTTCAAATTTTAAATTACTTTAAAATATAATAATACTTTGACATATGTTGAATTTACGATAAAATTTTAATCCAATTATTCCTCGTCGTATATATATCTGATTTTCGCAAAGAAGTGTTCTTAATAAATTGGAAATTGTCCAACTAGTTTGTAATTCTAAGTCGTGACTCATGTGCGGAAATTGTCGGCTAAAAATTCTGAATAAGTTTGCTAAATGATATGATAGATAATAGATAGTAAAAAAAGTAAAAAAAATATAGTATCGAAGAATGATAAAACTCGAAAGCTGATGCTTACCTTAATCATTTTTCTAATAACATGAATCATAGATTCATTTACCGGAATCGAGTTTCTTTTTATTAGAAATCAAAAAATAAAATGATAACTAAGATAGATTTTCTAAATCACTCCCGTTTTCTGGCTCATAAATTAGTAATTTAAACAAAACAATTTCTAGACATCTTTAATTTAATCATTATGTTTTTCATTAGTATAGAACAAAATATTAACATTAAAACATTTTTTTTTTTTATAAAAAAACGAAAAAGAAAAATAATATTTTCTAAAAAAAAATCACTTTAATTATAAACATAACCTATATCTTATTCATTGATGTATTATCACCATATTCATATTTTCATATCGAAACGAAATATTTATACGAATATTTCATTTTCAATCTTCCATTTGAAGAAAAATAAGATATAAGAAGAAAGGAAAAATTAATAATCACATTATATAATCTAAATGCTACCCATTAAAAATCAATGTGTCATAACGATATTCTTTCTTTCGTAATTAAAATGAAATACCTATATATTTTATTTCCAATCTTAGAGAGAATTTAAAGAAGAAAAGAAATTAAAATTGAAGGAGGATCGTAGATGCCAAATCGAACATTGCCATTAAGAAAATGGTTGATTCGGGTTAAATGGGAAAGGCTGCTCGTGCTTGCAAGCTTACCGACAGGCTCACGCACTCACACGAGCATCGACCGAGTTTAATATAGACGCGCGTTCGTGCCGCGTTCTCTTCTTGCATACCGAAAGTGGACCTCGACGACGAAACCATCACGACTGTTGCTCAGTTCGCTACGGTGAATGCGTTTATTTTTCTCTTGTCGATTCCATCAAGCTAGACGGTACGTCGGCATAGAATTAAAACGGTGGTGGTTCGACGTTACTCTAGCTAGATCAAAATTCAACGACCAAAAGAAAAATTCTTTTTTCGTCATTTCGATTCGTATCTTACGCGATTCGTATAACTGCGTTTATAGAGGTTAGATTTATTCTTTTCATGCATTTTCGTAATTTGAGAGTATTTCATTTTAGATATTTAATACAGATATTTTATACAGTTCATTCGTTTTATATAATTTATACAGTTCATTTGTTTTATATAATTTTTCAAAATTATTGGAATACATATAGAGTTTAGATTATAGTTTTAGATGTTTTTCAAGGATGGATTTGAAATTAGGTTAGGTTTGAATTTTGTAATATTGAATTTTTGTTATCCAGAATTGAAGAAAAAATATTTTAATTTTATAGTTCATTCTGAAAAAGTTAATTTGTTGATATAAGTTGTAAGTTTAGAGTAAAATTTTTTAGATTTGTATTTGTGATATAATAAAAGTTATCCTTTCAGTTTGATTAAATTCGAGTGTCAATATTATAATACGATAAGAGCATTTTTTGTAAATATAAATATTTTTATCAAATTCGAATTGTTTGATTTATTAATAAAGCATCATGAAAAATAAACGACATGTGGATAAATAAAAAATAATTGCATTGCTAAGAATGCATGTTTAAATGTACAAAAAGCTTTTAGTAAAATTATTTACTTCAAAGATTTATTCAAATAATATATATATATAAAACTATATATATATATATTAGCAAAGGAGTTAGAAATGTATGATGCGTTATCAGAAACAGGATTTAAAGTAATAAATTGAAAGCAAGTTTTCATATATCGAATTCCATTATGATTTTTAAATAATAACAATCAAGTATCAATATAATAATTTTGGTCATATATTTATATATATTGACAGTTTATTGCAAAAATATTATGTGTTATTTTCAATATTATTTATGATAGAAATATATTTATTTGATAGAAATATTATATAATATTATAATATTATATAATTAATAATATTATATGATAGAAATATATTTAGTTATTGAATAATTAATTAAAGTACCATATGTACATTCAGTATCGATTATGCAGGATTTCAGTAAATGTAACATAATGTAATTACGTTTATAGAATTGTCTATGCAAACAATTTTGGAAGGAAAGGAGATTCTTAATATATTTCGGTATATCAAGAGTCGCATATGCTTCAGAAGATGGATGTTAATTTGGGAAGACTTTGGTATCTTGTTATCTCTAATGATGGAATATCCCATTCCTAAATTGAATTTCCAAGTATGTGTATAAAGTTAGTTTCACGTTATCTAATTTATGTTCTAGTCTATATTGATTTAGGGATTTTTAAAAATTATTTACAATTAGTTTTTTTTTTTTTTTTTAATAAAAAATTATTATTCCATTCTTGATGCTTTAATCTATGTTTAATTTACTAATCGTTAAATTTATGGTTTGATATTATTATTTCAGTCAATGAAAGAAAAATCAAGAATAACGAGTTGAAAAAACGATCGCATAAATCTATAAGTGCAAACTGATATTCGATAATAAATGTCGTAAAATGTTCGTCTATCGAAATTAATTTTAAATGGCTAATACGATTTGCAAATAGGAGTTCATCGGAATAAAAAAATTTTTTTGCAAAAATTATAAAAAATATATAAAAATAAAATAACATATAAGATATAAGATGTATAAAGATATACAAAGGTAATACACAACAAATTATATTAAATATTTATTCCTTTTCTTATATCATATAATTCCAATTATATTTTATGCATTCTTTGGAGGTTAGAAAAGTACTTGCATCTTGTATGTGAACTTGTTATTTCACATGTACATATTACTACCACTGCTATGTGATAAAAGAATATTATGAGTTTTAACAGGAATTTCAATGACACACTTTGAAAGTCTATGCTAAGAACATTTGGAATACTAATTGCCGGCTTGAATGAAAATTCCATAGCTACGTGTACCAACGCGGCCACCTATTTCCGTAATTGCAATGACTGTACTGCCACGGATCCAACTTGTAAATCGCTGTGATAACACGTATATACTGTGCATATAACATGTACGGCGAACAGAAATGTCCTGCGTTCACTTCGAGGAAAACATTTTTATATTTCCTGCTTCCTTCTCTTCTTCTTCATTTTATTTATTCAAATTTTCTTAATCATATTTGCGGATAATCTTCATGAATATGTGATAGCTAATATGTGATAGCATTGTAAATTATTATTTAACGTCTTAGTTCCAGGGAATGTGAAACATACATCGATAAAATATTGAAGTTATAATTTAATACAAACATAATGATATCACGAATATCATTATTCAAATCATATTTTAATAAGATTTTTACCTGAAATATATAAATATTTTTTTGAATATATGCTTATAAAAATTTTCAAATAAATTCTGAAATTTTTCGAAATTATAACTTAACCTAACTTAACCTAATTTCTATTTTCTTCTATACTTCTGTAATATTTTTTAATTCTAACCTAATTTTTTATTACGAATTCCTGAAAAATGTTAATGATTCAAATTTTTTAAATGGCAGTGTATTTGTAACGAATATCTTGGCGCCACATTTCCGTGAGTTGACGACGACGCCGCTCCGGATCACCGGTAGGCCGTTGTGATAACTCTCGTGTCAGGCAGCCAACGATTATATAGGCAAAAAAAAGCATTCTTACAGTAAGACATATAACAGCACCGTTTCGCCGACAACACCCATTCAACGTGAACTGAAAACCAAGCAAACCGTGCCATTATTTCTCTTTCAATTGCGACGTTTAACGATGTCGACCCTTTTTCCACACGTATTACTCATTATTCAGAAAACTCTTAATAATTATTAAGTGAAGAATACACCGAGAAGAATAATGGACAAAAGGAAACAATTAACTTTTTCGATAAACTTTTGTGCAAGAATTTTTAAAATTACCGTTATTTTCGATACGTATACGTCGATTTATTATAGTGGTATATCGGTATATTAGCTTCTTATTGTTGTTAATGCGATAATAGATTTGATAATAAAAGAACAAAGCAACGCATCTAATATCACAAGAAGTTTTAAATCATATCATTGATGCAATATTGCAATCGGTCGATATCATATATTTGAAAAATTATTATCATTTCCGGATTGATTATCTCATATACTTTAATATTTACTTCGTAGTATTTTCCTTTTATTAGTTGTTATATCTATTTAAAATTTTTAACACAAAGCAAAATACGAGAACAGCTTATGAAAAGCTTATAAGCTAAATAAGTGAAATAATTTCATGAAAAATTTTCAATCTTCTTTTATTTTTACTTAACCTATAAAATGAATTCATCGACTTATATCTTTGGAATGCTCTAAAAAAAAAATTACACATTAAGAAAAACTAACAATGTAAGATATCAAATATAAAATATCATTGCAACATCTGAAGTGATAACAAATAATAATTACAATGTTGCATCAATATAAACACAAAGTAGTTAGTTTTTTATGATGTGAAAATGGTTGTTTTGTTATCGACTTTCAAACAAATGTTCAAAGATCAATCGAAACATTCATTTCTATACTAACATTAACAAAAATAATCGTAGACTCAACAATAGAATAGAAAAAAATATGAATCGCAGAAATTTCCAAACGCAATGCATAAACATTGAAATCACTTGGTCACGTCATGGCGCATTATCTCGATCAAAAATGCGAGACTCGCCACGCGAACGCGATCTTCTCGAATCGTCGTTTCGATTTCCTTCACACCCCGCCGCATTCGTTTGGCGCTGCTGTAAACGTATACACGATGCGAGCAACGAATCGCAGACAGAGGAGCGATTATGGTAGCCGGTAGCCCGCCAGCTGCCCAGCTGGCTATCAATGACGTACGAAAGAGGCTTTGACGCACGGTAGCCAGCCGGAAGAAGAGAAAGAACCGGACACTGAGAAAAAGATGTAAGCAGTTTGTCGAACGAGAAGGTGTGCGTAGAACTAGCAAAAACGGAAATTCCAAGAGGAGAAGGCACGTAGGTAGGAAGATGGTGAAAAGAGGTGGCGCTGTTGAAGAAAATAGAGAAACTGTCAAAACGAGCGTTAGAGGTTAGAAAATTGATATATCATCAGTGGTTTGTATATTATCAATTTGTGTTTGATTGTAAAAAAAGGAGATGAAATTTGATTCATTGGAGGATCTTAATTTTACGTTTTTTATATGGATTTCTATACATTCAATTTCTAAAAATTACATATTATCATGTGTGAAATTTTACTTCATATAAATTCCACTTTTAACGTGATTTTTTTTAATGATAATTTTTAAGGATTAACCTATATAAATTTGAACTTTGCAAAACAACAATATGAAGAGTTGCGGTAAAAGCAGTGGAACAGCTATAATAACGGTAATTTCACAAAATTGCATGTTGCATACATTATCATTCCGGTAAAATAAAAAGATATACAAAAATTGTAGAATTAGATAGAAGTGCAGAAGACGAAGAAGAAAAATATATACGAAGGAAACAAGATGAAATTGAGACGAGAGTATCGGGGTGGAGGAAAGAGATAACGAATCAAAGAAAGAAACAAAAGGAGAGCAAGATACGAAAAACGGTGGCATTGAACTTGACACAACGACGAAGTACCGTGGTCTTTGCGGGAGAAGAAGAGGACCGGTGCTACCGGGATTCGAAAAGAGGAGGGGAGATGAGGGCGACCGGTCGAAAAGCAGGTTTCGGTGGCCTGTTCGTATAAACTCAAAGGTAAAGTGGGAGGCCCCCGATGGACATGAAGAGAGATCGAGGAACGAGATGCGATAAATCCTTCTTCATCTGTTCGTTCCGCTTTTCTGTCCTTTTTCGGATCTTTTCGACCTTGTCGTGATCACAGATACAAGATCGACGATTGGAATTGTTGGAGTTGCGATGATTCCGTTTCCGGACACTATGAAATTCCAATATGTAAACATCGTTTGTATCATTTTCTTTTTGCCACCTTTTTTTCTTTCTTATTTTTAACCTATATAAAATTTATGTTAAATCATCGATACGATATTTTAATATATCCGCTTTCAAGCTTTTTTCATTATTATAGGACTACGAATAAACTTGTTTTATTTTGAAACAAATGATTGTGAAACGTAATTTTACGTCTGAACTATGCTCTTATATGCATAACGGTGTAAGATATAATGACTTCTTGTCGCAGAATGTATCCGGTAATGACATTTTATCGTTTATCAATAATAATGTTAAAAAAATATTTATCTTTGTCTATGAAAATCCTCAGTATTTACTTCCACAAATCGAAATATTATTTTTCTTTTTTATTACAGACAATAGCGTCGTATTTATCAAAACAATTACAACTCGATAGAGCTTTTGATACTTCTTCCCAACTCTACAATCACTGTTATATCCTGTCAAAGATAATCAAGTTTCCGGATATTTCATCGACTTCGTACACGATAAAAAAAAATAACCGCGCGATAACGACCGCATCATCAAGCTATTCAAATATTTATCATTCATTAGGAGGAAAAAAAGATGAGTGAGAACACGATTGAAATGCGAGGATGGGGATTCCGTGGAATCTCACGCGAAAATAATCCCTGGTATGAACGAAACAGTGTGTATATAGAAGGTAATTGATGGACCTTGCTTGAATCGAGAAAAAAGAAGTTCGCGGGATACGTAGACCGAGAGGCGATTGCTTACGATCACGCGGCACATCGTACTCGATTCGTTCGAGGCGCACGCACACGTGAGAGGAGCGGACGTTACTTGCACGCGTGTAAACGCTATATAGAGAAAAACATGGTTGCGCGAGCACGTCTGCACTTTCCTGCGAGCGCACACCAGCCCAGTCGAGCAAGACAGGCCGATGTGCAAAGGCGAGCTGTATGGTGTGTTGGTGGAAACAGATAGGTCAGCTTGGCGCCACCAGGCCGAGAGGCAAGCCGAGTGAAGGCCGGTCGGTTGCATGCTCTTGTTGCCTGGCTTTACTGTTCTTCGATATCCAACCATCGCTACCAACCGAACCACGCGCATTGTCATTGTCAGAGAAATCATGCATCGTGCGGATCGCTTCCCCCTTCGAACATCGATCGAGAAACCGTTCGTTCATTCCAATGAATGTGTTCGTTTTTTTTTCTTTCTTTCTCTCTCTCTCTCTCTCTCGAATCGTTTCATTTTATCGCGTGTAGAGGGATTTTTATTGAAATGCATAGGAAGCACTTTTTACTGCTGAAAAGAAATGTCTCGTGGGATCTTTTTTGTTAGGATTGGCTATCCTTTAACTTATTTTTTTAAAGACCTTTAAGTTTCTGATATCATACGTTATAAATGATTGTCTTGAATATTCAAAATAAGTGAACAGAGATGGGATTCTATTGTACAAATGATATAATTATTTTCAATTATGAAGTCATGTGAGAGGTTGCATCTCATCGTTAAACCTTCACTTGTCTTCTATCACATAATAGAATTTGTATGTCCATGACAAATAATTTTTCCAGCAATGAACAATAGCAATTGATATCATTGATTGTTTTTCGTTTTCTTTTATGAATGATGGGGAGGATAAGAGAATTAATTTTTAAATGTATGGTTAAAAATGCGTACTTTATTTCTTGATGAGTAGAGTATTATATATGAATTTATAAAAGATGTTGATGTGATATTAATGAAATATTGAATGGATTATAACGCGGAAATGAGAAGTAATGATAAAGATGAATTATCTGAGAAAAAAATCAGAAATGATATACAGTGATAAACAGAAATGATAAACAGAAAAAAAAGTGATACTTATCACGTAATTTCGAATTTAATTCAATCTTTTTTTTCGAAGCAATTATGTTGCGCTATGTAATGTTATGAAATTGAATGATTACAGAAAAATTGTACGCTCGATTAAATAATCAGATAAAGAACACTCGAATCGATACATGGGTTCCTGATCTTCGATTGATATCTTTTATTTCATCGTTATCATAGTTATTGGATGTAATCCATTGTATAAAACGATTGTAATCGCGTTTTTAGAGTTGTATACAGAGAAAATGAATCAAATAATTTTATGGAAAATGCTGGTTCATTCGTTAAAAATTCTTTATCAAACGTGACTTAAACCATGTGATAGTGAGTCAATTTTCGCTTATCTTTATGTTATGATTGCGTTTGTTATATAGTTACCAAGTTGTTACTGAACTTCGTGCTTCAATTCTTTTGAAGATCAAAATTGCAAGTCATTTAACGAGTCGTAAAACCATGAAAATGAACTTTATCATCCTAAGGATAAAAGTTTCCTCAATATGCTAAGAATGGGAAAAATCGATGAATTTGATTTATTTTTGACAATGTTTTTGAAAAAGTATGATGTAATAAAAATGCTTACCGCGTGAATATATTCATAGTTTGATAAGTTTAATTAAATAAATCTCTAAATAAAGATTACTTTTGATAGATAAAATCATTAGATTAGTAAAATAATTAGTGTCAAGTTGTCAATGTCTTTGAGATTTTAATTAAATTAATGTATAATTGTTTAAAATATTTTTTATATTTTGTTCGATTTTAATTATTCGTTCTTTTTCGTAAAAAATTTATTTTATAAAGAATTTAATCAATATCTTCTTAATTTCAATGAAATTTATTAAAAAAAGGACTTTAGTCTCGAAATACTCTAATAATAAAATACTTTAGAAATACATTCGATTTCTTCAATTCGTTCCTTTTTCGCTTCATTTTACGCATCGATCTAATATACTCGTAATTTCTTTTAAAATTTTCGCGCCACTCGATTCTTCAAATCTCACGATATATATTTCGAAAGAATAGATCGAATGCAAGCGAACGCATCACTTCATAACCTCAAAACATGTTACGATCCAAACATCCAAATGAAAGTTTACCAATAAATTAGAAAATTAGAAAATTAGAAAATCGTTAATGTTCTATTATTTCACGTTAGCAAGCGACGAAGAAGATAAACGTTGTGCAGTCAAGCTGCTGTTTCTCGAGGAAGTCAAGCAATCAAACCGAACAACCGTGGCTGGTAGAACAGATAGGTCAGCTTGGCGCCACAGCGCCGAGTCGCAGCGAATGAAGGCCGCTTGGTCGCATGCTCGTGTTCGCTACTTTACTGTTTCTCGCCACTCAACACCGGCAGCACCATAATGCGACTGGTACTGTCACCATTAGCGGTAACGGGTAAACGCTTGGATTCCACACGATCAAACGAGCGATACAACCGATCTTATTGGAAATTCGTGAAATTCCTTTTTCTTCGTTTGAAAGTAATGCGATTTTATTTAGACATAAGTGACATCTTATGTAAGTATTTTTGGCAACTACTTCGAAATGATTATAGGTATATTTGAATTTAATCGATACGATTAATTGTTATCAAATATTGAGATAACTGTTTTAATTTTTTGATATATAAAGTATACGATGCATATATGTTAATATATTCAATGAAACATCTTTAGTGGATTGATTTTAATCAAAATAAATGCAAAATTGGAATACAAAAATATCGATGCTCATTTATTAAGTTAGAAATAATTTAAGTTTAGGTTAGATTAAGCGAGCATGAAGGAGATGAGAATTACTTTATTGTTGATATACATAAAAAATTCTTGATGAAAAATTCTATTCGACGAATTCTATCGATACGAATATATTAACATTTTGCACATTTATATATCAAAATATAAACAATTTTACAAATATAAATTAATATTATGACTTTCTCTATTTATATTCTCGCCGCTGTATAAATTAAACGCGAAGCAAGTATTCTGATTTTCCTTAAAGAAAATATTAAACAATATTTGATTACAATCAGATGTATATATTTCGCACATTGTATAAGAGCATTGTTGTTATATCGCGCGCCTATACTGCTTATTCCAATTATCAGCTATTATCGAAATTACGATCGCCCCATTTATTTTTATTAAGATCGACGAGGTAGAACGATATACGATCAACGGATCGTTGAATACGGGCGAAGACCGGCTGCAAAATATCCATACCTGCGGGGCCTGGGAAACGGCGTGTACCATTAATTGTAACTAACACGCGTCCCCATCATTAACGATGGTTAGCGATCAGTTATATGGGTTATACCGTTTAATGCATACCCGTGCTTCAATGTGCGATGTGTGCAAATCGTTCGCTCGCACCGTGATTGGTGAAATATAGGCCAATGGAAGATACGTTTTATATTTTCTTTTTTATTTAATCAATCATTTATGTGACTATATACAAAGTTGACAAATATAGGAATTTATTAATGGTTTATCGTAAAATATATATAAAGGTAAGATTTTTAAACTTTGAAATTTGCATTTTTGTGAATATTTCTTTGAATAAATTTCGATTTCGAATTTTTCAAACTTTGAAGAGAAAAAGTATTGATCTAATGTAAAAGATGGATACAAATTATTAAATCAAAGAGTTATGACACGAAATTTGATTACCCATCTGTTCTGGTACATGCTATTTTGGATCATTTCCAAAACTATTACCAGAAACGGTCACTAGTTATGGCATAGTAATTGGATAGAGTAATCGATGTTTATTTTGATTCGCCTAGAATCGCGAAATACATCGAACAGAAAACAACTTTGGATTATGCAACTAATTTATCCAACTTATGCTTTGCGGTAATTTACATTAATTAAATATTTAATTTATTTGTAGTTTGTCCAATGATCGAATTGACGAGAACACCATCTATTAAAGTAATCTAATCATCCAGTTTTTAGTTTGATGAATGAAGGGATTAAATAATATGTTCAATTCAAAAAATCAATTACAACTATTTTAGTTTTATATTTTAATAAACTTTAAATGTCTTGTTGTATTTTTTATAAATTATATTAGTAATAAGAAATGAAATTTATCTTACTAGCAATGCTATAAATTAATTTACTATATTATAAGTTTAAATATTATTATATAATAATGAATATGTTGAATCATATTGACACCGAATTTTAATGATTTAGTTATAAAAATTGAGCAAAAAAAAAAAAAAAAAAAAANGATCAAAAGAATCGATTGACTCTTTGGAAAATCCCCTTTCTCAAGATTTCAAATACCAAGATTAAAAAAAAAAAAAAATGATTAAGAAAGGAATATATTAATTGATTTTCAAACTCATTCATCAAACTTTTCCTTTATCGCCGTATTTTATCGTTGACGTATTGTGGTTTAAAATACAAAAGGATGGAATAACCCCGACGCGAATCGGTACACCGGTGGACGAAGCCACGACGGGGACCCGTGGAAAAACACGGCCACCGGTAAAATTCCTACGTTGCTGGTTTGTTCCCACTGCAAAAAGTCCCATGCTAATTCAACGTTGAACGCTCGAGAAACTCGGCACGGATGAGTAAACGCGTCTCATAATCCTTCGCAACGTCGACCAGCTTTGGATATCTCGATTACAAAAAGATGAGGGGGGAGGGGAGGGGGGAGAGGGTGACGTGACACGATAATAAACCTTTCCGTAGTACCCTTTGTATCGGCCCATGGGAGAAGGAAACTAACCGCTCAACTTATTCCTCCGTACGTTTTTATCTTTAAGTCGTGAGAAACGGTTCGCAACACCTCTCGTTTAGAGGTTAGGTTTCAGTTTTCGATTCTTCTTTCTTTCGATATTCGGAAGCGAAAATTTCAATTTTTTTTTTTTCCCCCCCTTTAATTAAAAGTCATTGTTAATATTTATTTATGTTTACATGTATATATATATATTTTTTTTAGCATTTATTTGTATTTAACCAGATCTTCATTAATTATTGATAAGGAAACAAAATGAAATGACACGGAAGATGAATTAACGGATGAATAATTATGATATGCAAAAAAGGCACACGTGCGGTTATTGTTTTTTCTTTTTGCGATTCCTTTTAGGAAATCGTGGCGTATTCGTTTTGTAACGCGCGTTGAATAAAAAATAATCGTTTAAATAAACTATCGGATGCAAAATAATAATCGAACCGCAAAAGAATACCGGAATAACGCTTAATCCGTATATACGATTTCCTGCCACTGATTTTAATCGTCGCAGGGAATAAGGATTGACAATAGAATTCCAGGAGACAATAGACATTATCATTTAATTCAATGATGTTTCTAGACTTATTAATACGATTCGATGTTCGTATTCCAAAAATGGATTTTGCTCGCGGATAATCATTGCAAATATTAATTATATTTATTGTAAATTAATTTATCATGAATCATGCTTCATTCATTAATTTTATCAATTTATATATATAAAAATTATTGAATATAATTAATATTAAATATTAATATAAATATTCGAATAAAATTTCCGTTTTTGTTTTT
Source organism: Apis laboriosa (assembly GCF_014066325.1). Lineage (NCBI taxonomy): Eukaryota > Metazoa > Arthropoda > Insecta > Hymenoptera > Apidae > Apis > Apis laboriosa. Next base: position 290,135 of record NW_025222233.1, read on the forward strand.
TTTCATACAATATGTATACAACTAAAATATAAATTAAAAACTATTATATTCTTTATTTCATTATCATGTACATTATATTCCTATATTTCTATTCTGTTCTAAATATTATAAAATATATTATAAAATATTATATATTATATATTATATATATATATATTTCTGATTGATTAATCACACAGGTGTCACATGTCCTTTTGATACAGTTAATTCAAACCGGTGCAAAATCAAGATGATTTCCACTTTCAGCGAATGTTTGCGGTTTAATATACCTCGGGGAGGAATAAAGATCGGAACAGTTTGCTCAGTCCAACCCCTTCCGAGTTATTGCGTGAAACGTTTTCATCAACCTGGCCTTTCGTGAAAATGAAGAGTTACGATCCGAGGTAGCGTTAAGAAAATGGTGTATCTCCCTCGATCACGCAGGGATCAAGGATATATCTCTGCGTTCACGTTATCGTTGTCAGAATTCTAGAGAGACGTGCATTTACCGAAAATGCCACCGATGTGTTTTAAGCGTGTTTCCTTTTTTTTTTTTTTTAACGAGTAATAAATTAAAATTTGGAAATTAAAATTTATCCTCGAAATTATTTCCAAATTCAATTTAAAATTTTTCCACGCTACGTTAATGTAATTTTGAAAAATTATTTTCGACGCGTTATGGATAATTCTATTATCCATAAATATTTAATAGATTTAAAGATTTTTACGTTCAATATTGTTTATCGTTTCCTGGAGTATCGTAAAAAGAAAATTTTCAAGGAATTTACGATCCAATTTAATATCTCTTAACTCACTGTAAATACGTATACATCCGAGTTAATTATTACACGGTGCAGAATGAAAAATCTTAATTTCCTTTTTGTAAATTGTATTTTCGCGCAAGTGAGTTGGAAATATTATCGGGAATATTATTACTTATAAAAAAAAAATCTGAAGTCTTCTTATGGGTCGTAAAAGTGTCGCGCGTAGTAAAACGCTTTTTTAAAACATTCTTTTGACAAACGTAGTATCGATCACATATTATCGCGCGCACACACACACACGACGCGAATATTAAATCGTGCGCGAAACAATTATTCATCAATTTCTTTCCAACGAGCTTCTGATAGAGGATCTGATGAAATTATTCATCCTGAACGAATTCTCGTATTAAACTAACGAACGTCGATAACTCGTGGGATCGTATTAATCGATTTAATCCAAGTTCTATTCGCGCTCGTCAATTTTTCCAATTGCCGATCGTGTAACAACACGATTTATTTACAAAGTCTTTTTCCTTCTTCTAACGTCTTGAAAAAGTTGTGAAAGCTTAACTTCTTCGCGTAACATCATTATTCATCCTGTCAACGGGTGGATCTTTTTCCTTCATAACCTAAAAATTTATAGTAGCCAAGGAGATCGTCATTTTGCGTTTCTTGTTTCACGGTAAAAGACGCATAAAAAATGCGCCACGTTCTCTATTAGTCTTTGTCAAGATAAATTGAACATTACGTTTTCATCTCGAATTAATGAAGAAGCCTTTTCGCCAATTTATCATTTCAAATTTGTCCAAAGTAATGAATGTAAGAAAATATCATTCGTATCGTTCATTTGAATTATTCAAATTGATAAAAAAATATCCCCTTTCTTGAACTATTAATAATTTAATTTAATAATCCATTAAATTTACATACGTATATTTTTCAAATTTTTATCATATCATCGAAATAATAAAATAAAATGGTAGAAAAATATTCGTAATCATTCTATTGAATTTTATTCAAAATTGACGATATATAGAAGAAATATTTTCGTTGTACGAGTAAGATTTTCGCGAAATTTTTCTAAACGTAAAATTGTGAAATACGTGGTGTGTGTTGTATCTGCGGTGTATTCTTCGATTTTGTTTTATGGTGCATAAAATAACGTCGTAAAATTTATGATGCCTTTATACCGGCTGAGCGCGAAGAGGAACAATCGTTGGCTGTTGCAGCCAAACGTCTCGTTTTCCTTCCACCTTATTTTACGCGTTTTAAACGCGTACGTATGGAAATTGATAAAAAAATATATCGATAAAAACTGCGAACTGATCGGATCGAATCGAATCGAAGGAGCGTCGAATTATTTTCCGTAAATTTCTATTGCATTGTAATCTTTTCTTTTCTTTTCTTTTTTTTTTTTTTTTTTGTAACGGCCAACGTGAACAACGAACAAAACGTTTCGAAAAGTTGAGTCAATCGATCGTGGAGCGAATATAAATTTGATCGCGACGCCATGCCGTCTCGGAATTTCCGGCATTGCTACTTACACCGTGCATGGTGCAATTTATATTCCATCTTCGTTGTACGTTCGAGAGTGTTTAACGAGGTCATAGCGCGACAAATATTCGTTTAAATCTGTGATTAAGTTGATCTAATGTTGAAGACGATTAAAATTGAAAGGGATAGATTTGATGAAATATCGTATCGATTGAATTAATTAAATAATTTATATTTCGTGTCGCGGGTTAAAAGTTGCGAAAGGTTAATCGTATAATTAATCAATTGGAAAACGGATGAGGATAAAATATTAAAAAAAAAAAATTCTCCGTCAGTTTTACATTTATGAAAACGATTTCGTGAAAGATTATTACCTCTTATATGTCTTTTTGATTTCTTAACGTGTAACTTAGCGGTTTGAATGAATGAGTCGAACAAGTCGAGATAATGTTATTGGTTATCAAAGGTGAAACGTTTACAGTGTTGAATCTTCTTGTTTTAACGAGAAGTTGTTTTAGAAAGTTTTGATCACGATGCCGGTTGTTCATTAAATCAGTTACGTAATTGAATTACAAGAGAATATCTCTTAAATGAAATAAGATATCGAAACAATGTTTTCGAAATAATTATACGAGATATATCTGTAATGTTTATTACATACGTGAGAGTTGTTCGATGAACCGAAGTTTCAAATTTTTACATTCACTTTCGATTTTTTTTTTTTTTTTTCTTACGTTTCACTTTTCAAGGTCGTTTTTATTGCTACCTCCACACAATTTTATCACGTAAATGATTATCAATGTAACGTAACTATTTATTTATTTACTTTTTTTTATTATTTTCGAAAAATAATTTAACCATTAATTATTCCCCTAGTTCCCCCTTTTTTTCAAATTTTTTTACATTTCACTTTTTAACATCTAATATAAAAAAAATTAATCTCGATAACCTAACCTATTCCTCACTCTTTCACATTGTTTTTCCAAAAACAATTTAACTCTCCATCAACGATCAATTTCTTCATTATAACAATGAATTTGATTCATGCAATGTTTTAACGAGTTAAAGATTACGTAATGATAACAATTTGTCTGTCGAGTAGGCCTGCACTTGCGGAGCATCGAAGAACCGAGGATGACGGCGGAGACGGCAGCTCCTTGTGTGCAGGGGATGCAAGGGGTGCAGACCGCTATGGCCGGCCAGGGGACGTTGCAACAGGTGCAAGATGGAAAATCCACCGGTGGTTACTATTCCTCCACTTCCGCCGTCTACGATCCGGAATACGCCCGCATGGAGGCGTGGCTCGACGAACATCCCGACTTTGTCAACGATTACTTTCTCAGGTTTGTTGCTCGTGTTGTTCTAGTTTTTTTTCTTATTTCATACAACGAGTTAATTAATCTCGAGAGATTTAATTAATTTTGAATTTGCAGTGTTATTAAACAATGTTCGATTCGAAGAAGAAGATTGACGAGAGATTTCTTCTCTGAAGGAATTTTTTTTTTTTTTTTTTGCCTCTCTTTCTCTCTTTACCGAGAAAATATTATTAAAATTTATTCCGTTTATTTCTTGAAACAGTCAGAGCGAGTAATTTATGCGAGGCAAGGAGTTGATTTAATTTATCCGGATTGGAAATTAACTCGATCTTTATCGCGAGAGATCAAGATGAAATGTTATATAGTAAGTGATAATTAAAATGATAAGTAATGATTAGAGTATGATATATTATATCTGGAATTTGAATCTGGACCACGTGGTGAGAAACACATTTCTTCTTCCAGTTTTTCAAATTCTTTACACAGTAGTCTGTTTACCTGTTTGATTGTAATTTTTCAACAGATGCACATAGATATTAGATACTGTCTCTTTTTCTATTTTGTTATTGACAAGCCAGATTATTCAATGATCAATCACAAGTGTCAATATTAAGGAAATTATATAATGCAAATTCTTGGAAATATATGAATGAATTAACAATGCTGTAATTTGCAATATTAATGTGATTACATTAAATTAAAAAAAAAAAATAAATTAAAATGCAGATTTATTATGCATTTATAACAGCAGGTAATTGAGCTTAACAAAAATTTTGATAATAAAAGAATATCTTTATTATTTTTACTTTATCTGTCTTGTAATTTCTTGTAATTATTATTACAGTGAAAAAAAGAATTAGTAAGCGTTTTATTTTAATATATGTTTTATTTAATACGTTTTATTTAAAATGCAGATTTATTATGTATTTATAACAGCAGGTAATTGAGCTTAACAAAAATTTTGATAATAAAAGAATATCTTTATTATTTTTACTTTATCTATCTTGAATTTCTTGTAATTATTATTACAGTGAAAAAAAGAATTAGTAAGCGTTTTATTTTTCTGTTTTCACACTCCAATTAGATAGATCTCTTAAGATAGTTTCCTTAATTATAAGTAGTTAATTATTTCTAATGAAATATTTATAATCATCTATCATTTAATTTCTTAATATCGATTGTTCTCGTAGATATATAATTCTTGTAATTTCCTCCTTATTGCTCGATTCCATGGATATACTCGTTTAAAAAGATATTAAGGGCATGAATAGAAGGTATAAAAGTTCACCACGAATTCAATTTGACGCTTTCAAACGATACAAGTTTCGCAGATCTGGCAGACGTAATTCAATAATCTTTCACATAACAATATTATATTTCATACAAACTTTTTCTTCCATTAAATATATCAGTAAACAGAAAGTAAAAGGTAAGCGATGAAAAAGGATAGAAAAAGGACGTTTTTTCCAGATTCCTTGTCAGAAATTTCAAAATTGAAATTCAAATTTATAAAAATTTATAAATTTTAAATCCACTCATATTTCTCTTTATTTTTACAAAAAATTCTTTATTTCTTAAAAAACAATTGAATTTATTAAATTTAAAATAATATTGCATTTTTTATAGAACCAATCATAATATTACAGAAGACAGAACAATCATAATATTACATTCAAAACAAAATCATAATATTTTGCATCTTATAATTTTAAAAAATTTTCAAATTTTATGTTTCACACATATTTTTCTTTACTTCAAAAAAATAATTAAATTTTTTAATTTAAATTTAAATTTTCAAATTTAAATCATAATAGCATCTTTCATAGAAAATCATTTTATACATATGGAATCTCAAATTCTAGTCTATTCATATTCTTCCTTACATCTATCTTTCTTTGATAATTATAAAAATTTCCAAATTTTAGATTCACATATATTTTCCTTTATTTCCAAAAAACAAAAAAAAAAAAAGAAATTTAAATCATAATAATGCATCCTCCATAGAAAAATGATTATATATGGATTTTCAAATTTTAGATCCACTCATACTTCTTTCTTACATCTATCTATTATAAACAAATTCCTAAAAAAATTTAAAATAATAATAATAATAATAATAATTCATCCTTCATAGAAAAATAATTATATATGGATTTTCAAATTTTAGATCCACTCATATTCTTTCTTACATCTATCTATTATAAACAAATTCCTAAAAAAAATTTAAAATAATAATAATAATAATAGTAATAATAATAATGCATCCTCCATAGAAAAATGATTATATATGAATTTTCAAATTTTAGATCCACTCATATTTTTTGTTACATCTATCTATTATAAACAAATTCCTTAAAAAATTTAAAATAATAATAATAATAATAATAATGCATCCTTCACAGAAAAATGATTATATATGGATTTTCAAATTTTAGATCCACTCATACTTCTTTCTTACATCTATCTATTATAAACAAATTCCTAAAAAAATTTAAAATAATAATAATAATAATAATAATAATAATAAATTCTCCATAGAAAAATGATTATATATGGATTTTCAAATTTTAGATCCACTCATATTCTTTCTTACATCTATCTATTATAAACAAATTCCTAAAAAAATTTAAAATAATAATAATAATAATAATAATAATAATAATGCATTCTCCATAGAAAAATAATTATATATGGATTTTCAAATTTTAGATCCACTCATATTTTTTCTTACATCTATCAATTATAAACAAATTACTAAAAAAAAATTTGAAATAATAATTATAATAATAATAATGCATTCTCCATTTCAGGAAAGTGACGAGACAGACGGTAGACATGTGGTTGGTCTCACACGCGACGCCAACATCCTCGTCGAGCAGCTGCGTCGAATTGTCCAGCCCGACCCATGCAGGTGGCACGTCGTCCTCTGGCCGTGGTGGATCCGGCGGATCAGGTGCCACCACTCCTGTACGAAAAATCTCGGCACACGAGTTCGAGCGCGGCGGTTTGCTAAAGCCGATCGTGAACACGATCGACGGGACGCCCACGTTCCTCAGCGTTTCGCCCGGGGATTCAGGACAACCTGGAGGTCAGCAGGTTGGCTCCGGAAACGCGGGCAGGCCCCAAAGACGTTCCAGACACGAGTTGAGGCATCTCGATGAGAAAGATCTCATATTCGAATTGGTACGAATTGAAATTATAATCAGGAGAAACAAAGGAAAATTAAATGAGACAAGTGGAGGGGGAAAAAAGGAGAGAGAGAAAATCTTAATAGATTGTTTATCGATTAAGTATAGAGGAAAGATATAAATATATGGATTAGATAATTAGAAGTTAAAAAAATCAAATGAAAAAGGAGGAATTTTATATGAGATAAAAATAAATAAATGTTATGGTATAGTTAGAGAACTTTTGATTTTTTTAATGAAGGCAAAATTGGATTATATATATTGGTTATTAATATGGGATATTATTATTTTTGAAATAAGTTATAAAATTAATAGATAGTGTTAAATGTAATAAAACAATCAATGAACAATTAAACGAATAATAATAGTATATGTTGTATTTTTTGGACTCTTATAATTATCATAATTAACATGATAATATCTTTATAATTCGTATTTAAAATCTTTGAGAAATTTTAATTATATTGTTATTAGTCAAGTATCTTATATTTCTATCAATTTATCATTTTCTCTTATCATATCATTATCAAGCACACGAATACTTCAAATTTTCGTTGAGATATTAAAATTATAATTATAAAGTAACTTTTTTATTTCTTAAAAATCATAATGTAAATAAACTAAAGTATATTTTACTTTAATAAGCATGCCTAGAATTTCCATTACAATGTCAATTAAAGAAAAGAAAGATAATAATGAGAAAATATTTCATTATTATATTTGAAATACAATTACAATCATTTATATAAATATTTCTATCCTATCTTATATTTGTAATTTTTTCCTCTATATACATATTTATATTTATCATTTATATACTTTTTATTTATATAATTATATTTACTATTTATTTAAAAAAAAATAATATCTATGTGTTAAAATTTTTGTATAAAGAAAATTTTTTCGATTCGAGAATATTTTGTTTCTGATCACCTTGAATTTTGTAGGTGAAGGATATCTGTAATGAATTGGATGTGAGATCATTGTGCCACAAGATCCTGCAAAACGTGAGTACCTTGTTACACGCGGATCGTGGTTCCTTGTTCCTGGTGCAGGGGGAGAGAGGCGGTGGTTGCATGCCGTCCTCGCAAAATCACGACTCCACGTCGAACAATCCAAACGATAATGGGAATCCAGGAAAAACCGAGCAACGTGGATACTCGAGGAGCAGATGTCTAGTCTCTAAGTTGTTCGACGTGTGCTCGAGATCGACGCTACTTGAAATGGAGAAAAAAGATGAGATCAAAATTCCCTGGGGCACGGGAATCGTCGGTTACGTTGCCGAAAGTGGGGAACCTGTTAACATACCAGATGCTTACAAGGCAAGAATTTTATTTATCTGTGAAAAAAATCGTATACAAATATTCTTTATGTTAAATTTATTACATGTATGGTATTTTTTTTAGAAACATTTTTCTATTTATGTCAAACAAATTTATGGATATACTTTTTATCTTGGAAAGATTTTCTTGAAGTTGTAAAATTGTAAAAATTTAAAATTATGGATAGTAATGTTATATGAAAACGGATGATTATTATTCCAATTAAAATTCTAATTATGTACGTAATCATTGACAAAATTGTCAGACTTCAAATTCCAATTCTTAATAGAGAACTTAATAGAGAACTTATCATTAAATGTGCTTAAACTTAAACTTTATGAAGTATTTTATGTATTATATATGTATAAATTATACACGTTATTGTTATTAAATTATAATTATTTTTTTTTTTTTTAAATAAAATCGTTCTCTAAAATATTATCTATTATGACTATATGATACATTAGTATCGTGCAAGGTTATTAAATGTTTGATGTTCTTAGGATTCAAGATTCAATCGCGAAATTGATGCATTGACGGGATATAGAACCAGAGCCCTTTTATGCATGCCAATAAAGGATTGCAACGGAGACGTTATCGGCGTTGCACAAGTAATCAACAAACTCGGTGGTGAAAGTCAATTTACTGCGCAAGACGAAAAAGTTTTTGCTGGATATTTGCAATTCTGTGGTATTGGATTAAGGAATGCGCAGTTATATGAAAAAAGTCAATTAGAGGTTAAAAGAAATCAGGTCAGTAAAAAATATTGATATAAATTTTGTAAAATTACTTACATTCTCCTAATTATAGATGTTTTCATTTCCTTTCTTTATTTTATCATTTATCAATGTATCAAATTAATTTTTAATTTTACACACTTTTTTTTTCATTCCAGGTTCTTTTAGACCTAGCTAGGATGATTTTCGAAGAACAGAGCACAATAGAGCATATGGTATTCAGGATTTTGACCCATACGCAATCCTTGATACAGTGTCAACGAGTACAGGTACATCATTTTACACAACTCATTCGTAATGAAATAAATGGAAAGAAAAAAAGCTTTAATACAAGCCTAATATTTTGTATAGGTTCTCCTCGTGCATAAGGCATCAAAGGGCAGTTTCTCACGAGTGTTTGATTTCGAGGCGAATGACCTCACCGGCGAGGATTCAGATTCTCGCACTAGGTGAATGAAGTTTGTAATTACGTTCTCATTTCTCTTCACTCAATTACCAGCAATAATTCAATTTCCTCGGAAACCTTATATGTATTCGGTTTTGTTCATGCAGTCCATTCGAGAGCAGATTCCCTATAAATGTCGGCATCACCGGTTACGTTGCTACAACTGGAGAGGTAAATGTTCCGATTAATCGATCAATAATATATAGTTGATATTACATTTGATACGATCGACGATTTATAATTAGAGTTATTTTAATAAAATTTTCTTAGACCGTGAATATACCGAACGCCTACGAAGATCCAAGATTCGATCCTTCCGTAGATGATGGCACTGGTTTTAGACATCGTACTATTCTCTGCATGCCTATCAAGAATTCCTCGGGTCAGATTATTGGTGTTATTCAACTGATCAACAAGTTCGACGACCTTGCTTTTACAAAGAATGATGAGAACTTTGTCGAGGCGTTTGCTATTTTCTGCGGCATGGGAATTCACAATACACATATGTAAATATGTAAAAAAAACTTGATTAAATTATATGATAATTATAATCGTTTGGAATGAATGAATTTTCTAAAGTTAATTTTGCTTTATAATTTATTCAGGTATGAAAAAGCTGTGATAGCAATGGCCAAACAAAGCGTTACTTTAGAAGTGCTTAGTTATCATGCTTCCGCATCACTGGAGGATGCGCAAAGATTAAGAGTAGGTTCGATTTTTTACGTTAAAAATATTCAAGAAAGAACAAAATTTTTAATTTATAAAATTGATGCATTTAATTAAATTAAATTTCAGGGTTTAAGAGTGCCTTCTGCTGCGCATTTTCAATTGCACGATTTCAAGTTCGATGACATTTATATGGAAGACGACCAAACATTAACAGCGTGTCTTCGAATGTTTTTAGATCTTGATTTCGTCGAACGTTTTCATATTGATTACGATGTCCTTTGTCGTTGGCTTCTTAGTGTAAAAAAGAATTACCGAAATGTCACATATCATAATTGGCGTCATGCGTTCAATGTTGCGCAAATGATGTTTGCCATTTTAACTGTAAGAAAATTTAATGAATTAAATATATTACATTTATATTGTATAAAGTTGTGATAAAAATAAACAATAAATTTATTATCGTTCAGGCCACGCAATGGTGGAAAATTTTTGGAGAAATTGAATGTCTTGCATTGATTATTGCCTGTTTGTGTCATGATCTGGATCATCGTGGTACGAATAATTCTTTTCAAATCAAGTAAGTGTAGTTTGGAAAAAATGTATGTAGAAAAAATATTTTCCATTGACTAATGACTGATTTTATTAATAAGAGGGGAATAATTTAATCTTTTTTTTTTTTTTAAAGAGCATCTTCGCCATTAGCACAACTCTATTCAACGTCAACGATGGAACATCATCATTTTGATCAGTGTCTCATGATACTGAGTAGTCAAGGAAATCAAATTTTATCAAATTTATCTCCAGAAGAATATTCTCGTGTGGTAAAAGTTCTCGAAGAAGCAATCCTTTCTACTGACCTAGCAGTTTATTTCCGAAAGAGGGGTGCTTTCCTTAATCTAGCTCAAGGTGGTGGCTATAATTGGGCTTACAGTGATCATCGAGAACTTTTGAGGGGAATGTTGATGACCGTGTGTGATTTGGCGGCGATAACTAAACCTTGGGAAGTTGAGAAGAGAGTGGCGGAATTAGTTAGCAGTGAATTTTTTGAACAAGGAGATATCGAAAGGCAGACTCTCAATATTACTCCTATTGTATGTATTAATGTATTAAACTTTAATAATACAATCATAACATAACTCAGCATATATTGATGACAGCCTAACGTATATGTGAAAATTAGCATCATTACTCGTATGATATTGTAGGACATTATGAACAGGGAGAAAGAGGACCAACTGCCAATGATGCAAGTTGGCTTCATCGATTCGATTTGCCTCCCTATTTACGAGGTAACTAGCTTTCTACGCTATCGACATTAATAAAATACCGTTCGAGCTATACAAAATATCATATGATGTTCTTGTTTCTAATACTTAAAATTTTTTTTCAACATGTAAAAAATATTTTGTAAAACTAAAACAAATGTTTCTATAATATAAAATAATTTTTTCTAAATAGGCATTCGCTTTATTATCGGATAAATTGGAACCGTTGGTCGAAGGTGTTAGAAAGAATAAACAACATTGGCTTGAGATTGCGGAATCCAGATGTAAATCAGACAATTGTACGAATCATGACAGGACACTATCCGATACCGAAGAAACTTGCGAACAGGCGGATCAGTAGTTGTTATTTCAATGGAGAAGTGAAAATATGAAATGGAGACAATTGTACATGGATAAATACTCGTTTTTAAAACGAGGAACAAAACAAAACACGATGTCAAAAGAGAGCAGCAGGTAATGACCATTGTCATATATTTGCAAAAGCTTTGCATCCTCGTCTCGATACTATTTACATAGATATTATATGCACTGTGAGTTCATTTATTAATTTATATTAATCAATATATTAATTATATAAAAAGTGATGGATTCTTCACATCGATTCATAGTGTTGTAATTGCAAAAAAAAATAATTTTTCAAAATAATTTTGAAAAAATTTATTAGATTGAGGGGTTATTGATGTAAGTCTCGATCGTTTGCGAATGCTATTTGTATATAACGTTATTGTTTAAATTAAACGCGAATAATTTATTCTGTTATTCGAATATTAAAAAAAAAACAACATTGTTTTTAGCGAGATTATCATGTACGTTTTATATGCTGTTCGTCGATGAAATAAGAAAAATCAATCAAGGAGGCTGAAGATGATTAATTTAAGACGAATTGTGCTTCGTCCTCTCTTTGGTAATAAAACAGATCAACCCCGAGATGCTACTCTTGTACCTGATCGTATTGTACGTATACTTACTATGGCAGATCTTTGATGTCCAGAGAGGACGAAGAAGAAGGACGATAGAATATGCGAAACTCGAAGGAATCGCAACGAAAATTTGATGATTTTCTTTTCGTATGAAATTTCCATTATGAATTGAAGACCTGTGGTCAATCACATTTTATGTTTTCAAATATAAATATAATGTTGATGATGAATTATAATGGGATATACTTGTTGCGGATGATAATTGGATAACGATCCATTAAAATTTCGCATGAAGGATAAAATGAAGGTGCTATTGATGTAGATATAATAATGTTGTTCACTTATTAAATTTAGAATATTGTACGTAAAATACGTATTATCAAAAATGTATTACCGAATTAAAGAATTTTTTTTTTTTTTTTTTACAGTATTTTAAGCTATAAGATTTGTTTTTGTGCTTATTTTTTGTTAATAAGAAACGTCGATAATTATATAATATTCTATATAATAATGATTTCTTAAATTTGTAAGAAACGAAATTGTAAATATAATTAAAGAAAATAATTACTTGTTATCGAGATATTTTGAATCTCGTATCAACAAAACTACTACAGGTCTTCAATTAACGAGACGGATAATTCCTCAATAATTGCATAGATATAAGAACTCTCAGCTCTTGTCTTGGAATCGCGTTTACAGGGAATTGTCTCCGATTTATGGACTCGTCCGACCAAGAATCGAGTCTTGCGTGTAATTATATAATGTATTCGTAAACCAAAGTGTACGTTTATACATCAAGATCAATCGTGATCTTTATTACTCGATATGGCAATGATTTTAAATGCTGTTGTGCGTGCTAATTATTATAATTAGTGGTTAGATGTGACGGGAATAAATTTTTTCGTCGCTTATCTTGCTTATCTTGAATGTTTTTTAACATCGTTTAGACTCAAATGATAGTTTTCCTCTTCGCGCAAAGCTTCTATGAAGAGCATTTAGAATTTAAAAGATACTTAAAGAATATGATAATGTTTATCTATGATAATGTATCTTTTATTTTTGAACAGATGAATTTTTAAAATCATTATTGAATACAGGACATATCACTGTGATTTAATATAACCAAATATTGTGACTTATACAATATATAACAGTGATTTATAAATTATGCAGGTTTAAAACGTACGTTATTAAATATTATCAAAATATTTGAGTGCAAAAAGTATAAGTATTTAGATCGCTTAAAATCAATTTCACTTGATTTCACAAATTATATATTTTATTTCCAAAGTTAACATATCTGCTCTAGAAATAAAAATTAGCTTTGCGAAGACGAAAGCATTTCAGAATTCGTTCGCGTGTGATCGTTACTTATAATGATAGTCCGTATTTTATATATGTTCCTTTCATTGTTAAAAAAGAAGAGTGTCCTTTTTTTAAAATCGTTAAATTGTCGATTTTATTGCGTGACGCTATAAGAGAAGTAAAATGGTGTAAGAATCGTGTGATAAAAAAAATGTTTATTGCGTGTGATTGTTATACTGTGAGTGAATGTTACGCCGATAAAAGCGATGCAATGTACAGTTTTCGTGTAAATTATTGATACGTCAAAATCGAGTTGTTTAACGTGTATGTTTATGTTACGATTTAACATATAGTATGAGAGTCATATATTATACTGAACAACATCTAATATATTAAAACAAGACTAAATTATGTGATATATCTATAATTTGTTTTTTTAATTATTTAATTTCCCCATTTTATAATTCTTTAAAATTAAATTTGATTTTAATTAATTAATTTTTACAATATCATTATATATTATTACATATATCATTATATATATATATATATATATACTATATATATAATCATTTTTTATATTAAACATTGAGATATACTATAGTTTTGTTACAATTGATATCCTACATTTTGTCTACGCGTTAAGAATGAATGTTGACAAAGAAAACAAATAATAGAAAAAGGACAGAGATATAATAAAAATTTGAAAATCAGCGCCATCTCTAGAGTGCCGTAAATGAAACATATAAAGAAAGGATAGAAAATAATAAAAGAAGGATAGAGATAGCACAAGAATTAACAATTAGCGCCATCTTTTGAGGATTATAGATATCTTAAAAGACAAGGTAAGATAGGACAAGAATTAGGTATTAGCGCCATCTCTTGAATACTTCTAAAAAGATTCTTTGAAGAAATTTCCTTTATTATCTAAGAGATGGCGCTGACTGCTAATTCCTGCCCTATCTCTATCTTTCTTTTACTATTTTCTATCCTTGTTTATTAAGTTTCATTTGCGGCACTCTGGAGATGGCGCTGATTCCATAATTTTTATCATATCTCTATCCTTTTCTAATTATTTGTTCTCTTTGTCTACATATATTCACTCGGATAATTAAGAAACGATTTTAATATGTTATAATTAACTTTATTATTTATTATTTGTAGCAATCAAAAAAAAATCTATACAATCCAACTATGTAATGCATAAAAATATTTACAAAAGAACATATTAAAGAAATTATTTTTAAAATCTCTTGACTTTATCAATCTTTGTCGCTGAATTGAATACAATTTCCGTACTTATCGCTCTAAATCGTAGAAATATACCAAACATTGTAATTTTTTGCGCGATTAATATATATTATAAAACATGGGATACAAAATTCCATGAAATTTACTCTCTTATATCGTCCATGATACAAGTCCACAAAATAATTTTCGGATCTCGATTTATCATTAAAACATAACGATTAATTAAATTTGTATTTAAAAACGTCATTTTAACAAACCGATGACTCATTGTTATAAAAGGTAAGATCGTAGACGAGGCCGGATCAATAGTTGACAAATTGTATTTTACAATGTGGGTCAATCGGTGACACGTAACGATAACATGATGTTGCAATCCTGCTTTAACGGACCTTGATTACCGATGCCAGAACCATCATGAAGATCGGCCAACAAACGATAATATTTATATTATAGTTTCCAATTATAAGGTATATAGGTATATATTAACGACTTAACTTAATTCAAGATGAAGAAATATTTGGAAAAAGGTACATTATTTTATTCAACATTAAAATAATTCTTTCAATAAGATCGTATCGTTCGCGCAAAAAATGGTCGCTCGATATCTCATAGCAAGACACGTGTCGATAACCATTTTCGTTAAACTTTTCGTTCGAATTTTAAATTTCGCACGACAGACAGTATAATTTCGTTTCCAGCTTTGACAAAGCGATCGTGAACCTCGACGTGCCTCAAATGCTGCACAGTTTCCCCATTTATTTTGACCACTATATCGCCAGCTTGTAAACCCGCCTTATCGGCTAATCCTCCGAGAAGTACCTTGTAAAAAAGAAAATATATTTTAATCAATTAAATTACAATTGTCATTTTACATAGATACGATTATTATTATTTTTTTTATATTAAAATAATTCTCTAGAATTGAAAAATAAATTAAAAATTTCCATAATAATTATTATAATTTATAAGATTTACATTCGATAGAAAGAAATATAATCCATAATCTTCGAAATCATTGTGTAAAAAAAAAAAGTGCGGGAAAGGAAATAATACAGGCAAAAACGATAAAACGATCGTCGATCAGAATTTGCAAAGATTCTCAATGGAATATGCGAGTATTTTTGTCATCTATGATTCGACTAATGATTTCTTTCCTTTTCTGAGAACGATATTCCCTTGGACCGAGCGCAGGATTCAGACCGACGGAAAACGAGGTTACGCGATTCGATACGAATCGTAGTGTCGATAAAAATCTCTAAAGCACGAAATCTGAATATTTTACGCGAAAATTTCTTCTAAATACGCATCGAATAGTCCATTACACTTAATGATCGCGGTTCGAGTTCAAGAGAACGATGTATTTGATTTTACGTACGATACGTACGATACGTACGATAATACGAGATATTAATGGAAATTAAGCAAATTTTGTATGCGTGTCACGATTCGAATGAGCGTTAATTTTTATGTATACGTGCGATACGTTACCCTGACGACAGTCAAAGGAAAAGCAAAGTCAGCTCCTCCGGATAATCGAAAGCCCCAGGCTTGGTTCTTGTTGCTTCTCGAGAGTTTTATGTCAACGTCCACCATAATGATTTCTTCGATGTATCAAAAGATCGATCTCTGTAACGAAGTACAAGGAAATAAAAAAATCACTATATCGATTCTTCCAATCAATAATAAATCAATTGTTCTACAACGATCTATAACGAAATTGTGGAAAAGTTTCTTAAAAATCGGATTCGAAAGAAGAATGAAAGTTAATCGCGAGTGTTCGTGAAAACTGAGCGATCGAAGCGCCACTTTCTTCAACTTCTCACGCACGAGTCGAAAATTATCGAAATTTTACAATCCCAATTGCAATTCGAATGTCGCGAGACAATGAGAAAGTATTTTTTTCTTACCTATTGAGCTACGCGACAATTCGAGGAAATTTCTTCGAACTTCGAGAATAGAGAACTAAACTTGGAAGAAGATCGATCGAACTGCGAAAGGAACTGACGATATCACGACGTCGATCACCTGCTCGATGTTTCGCGAGCATCCGCGCATAAATAAACGATGGCCAATGTCCGAATGGTCATGACTTAACGCTCTATATCACTGTTCATCCTATTATAGAGCAAGATCGTTCAAGTACAATGCCGGGGCCATCTTTAAATTTTCAACTGTATATGCTTTATATTGTACTTTATTTAATATTTCAAAGATAACAAGCGTTTCGATGTATACGAAACAAATTTTATCATTTTTTTTTTCTTTAATTAGAATTATCTTTTCAGAAGTTTTGAAACAATTTTTTTTTCGAATCTTTCGGTAGTTTTGTTATTGATAAAAGGGTTAGTGTTAGTTGTTGAAAGAAATTATTATATATAATTATTATATATAATTATAAATATATTATAATATATAATTTTAATTATAAATTTTGTCTAATAATGTAATATTTGTGAATGAATTACTTGATTACTATGTTTCATCCTCGGGTTCGATCTGTTTGTTCAGTCTTATGACTTTAAGTACTTTATGTGTGGGTGGAGCTAATATTGTTAAGTAGTGACGTTAATATTCGATAGGGTGTTTAGGTCATTCTTTTTGAAATATTGCTACCTACACTTTTCAAAACTTCGTTACGTTGATTTTTTAAAACTATGATCAGCTGTATAAAGTTTTAGATACATATATTTAGGTATACAAAAAAAAAAAATGGTACAATATTGTTAAAGCTAAGTTCACTTATTTACCATGAAAAGATATTAATCAGATTACAATTTTGTCAGATTATAATTTTAAAAATTTTTGCTTTTTTTTCAGAATCATTTCCGGATCCATTTTCAGAAATTATTCACACCCTGTATATCAATCATTCTATAAACTATTTTTATAGGATTAAATAATATGACAAAAAAATATTTAATTCTTGCAAATATGGCAATATGACAAGATTAAAGAAGTAAGTATAAGGATAAGTATAAAGAAGATAAATAAATTTTAGAAAATAAGTAAAATGTTGAAAAAATGTTTAGTTCCTGAAAATATAGCAAATTAAAAAGTAAATATAAAGGTAAGTATAAAGGTAAGTATAAAGGTAAGTATAAAGGTAAGTATAAAGGTAAGTATACTAAATTTTAGAAAATTTTCTCTATGCTCTTCTTACATTATATTCTCCTAATAAAAAATCTTGAAATTTAGTTTTTTCAATTTAGTTAAAAACTTTCACAGAAATTCAAAAATTTCAAATTTTGAAAAGCTGGGAAAAATTTCGCGTACCACCTCCTCTTATATTATATTCTCCTAATATGAAATCGAAAATTTGAACAAAAATTTTTACCAGCTAAAATTTTAACTTTGTATCAGGAGAACATAAATTGAAAGGAGGTCGCTCGAGAAATTTTTCCAGGAATTCCAATTCCAAGAATTTTTGCTCGATTCCAAGAATTTTCGCTCGAGTTTAAAATTTCGACTTTGTATCAGGAGAATATAAGTTGAAAGGAGGTCGCTCGAGAAATTTTTCCAAGAATTCCAATTCCAAGAATTTTTTCTCGATTCCAAGAATTTTTACTCGATTCCAAGAATTTTCGCTCGAGTTTAAAATTTCGACTTTGTATCAGAAGAATATAAGTTGACAGGAGGTCGCTCGAGAAATTTTTCTAGGAATTCCAATTCCAAGAATTTTTGCTCGATTCCAAGAATTTTCGCTCGAATTTAAAATTTCGACTTTGTATCAGGAGAATATAAGTTGAAAGGAGGTCTTTCGAGAAATTTTTCCAGGAATTCCAATTCCAAGAATTTTTACTCGGTTCCAAGAATTTTTGCTCGATTCCAAGAATTTTCGCTCGAGTTTAAAATTTCGACTTTGTATCAGGAGAATATAAGTTGAAAGGAGGTCGCTCGAGAAATTTTTCCAGGAATTTCAATTCCAAGAATTTTTGCTTGATTTCAAGAATTTTTACTCGGTTCCAAGAATTTTTGCTCGAGTTTAAAATTTCGACTTTGTATCAGGAGAATATAAGTTGAAAGGAGGTCGCTCGAGAAATTTTTCCAAGAATTTTAATTCTAAGAATTTTCATTCGAATTTTAAACTTTGTAAAAGAAGAATATTAATTGTCAATACGTGGCACGCGAGTTTTTTTATTATAATTTTATTATTATTATTTATTATTATTTAAATATATTTATTATTATTTAAATATAAAAAAATTTTTTTATATTTAAAAAATTATACATATTTATTTATACTTACCTTTTATATACTTATCTTTTATAATTATTATTTTTTTTGCAATATTGCATGTTTTTTTTCAGTTTTCTTAATTCTAAAAATACTTACCTTTTGCATACTTGTCCTTTTTTGCAGTTTTCTTAATTCTAAAAATATTACTTCTATATACTTATACAACCTATACTTATACTTACCTTCTATATACTTACCTTTTACATTTGCTATTTTTTTTAATAATAAGAAATGAATGTTTCTTAAATAATTTTGCTTAATTCTACAAATATTTATCATTTTTAGATGTTTCAAGTGATAAATTTGAATATTTTATCCTGAAAAATAAATATAAATTATACGTACAATGTATAAAAATGTAAATATAATACGATTATTATAATTATTGTGTTTATTATATCTTTCAAAAATAATCAAAAGCATCATCAAGTATTTTCTTCGCCCCTTAAGAACCGTTTTCTCATTAAATAGTTGAAATACTACTACTTGGCAGTTGTTTCTAAGAACGAATCACACAGTGAAATAACAGCCTGTTTCGCCAACCGATTTAAAGGCCAAACTACTTTAGACATTAATTGATCGGATCAAAACTACTTGGCGAATTTACTGCCAACTTATATTCAACTTATACTCAACCATTTTACTTTCCTTCTCATTGATGATCAAATCAAATCTTCGATATTTAATATAATTATTTCCAATATTCCTAAAGACTTATATATACATAATTAATAATACATAATTCAATTTCCATTAAAAAAAGCTAAATATTATTAAAAATTCTTCTTCTATCCGTCACTATCAAATTACAAAATATAAAATCTTCAGGAAACACCTTCAAATAATCAAATGAAACATACATCCTCTATATTCTATTCTATATTTTATACTCTATACCTTATCTCTCTATACTTCATACTCTATATCCTATACTCTACACTCTACATTCGTATACTCGCAATACAATTCAATTCCATTGAAAATTCTATCTAAAATAATCTAATTCCATCTAAAATAATTTAAATAATTCTATTTAAAATAAATGAAACATAAATACATTCCCAAATACATTCCCAAGAAACAGATAATATAAAAAGACTCTAACATACTCTATATTCCATACTTCATATACTCTTCTTTATTCTCTACTCTGCTATACTCTATATTCTATACTCTATTCTCCATACTTCATACTCTATACCTTATACACTCGTATACTCAACAATTCAATTCCATTGAAAATTCTATCAAAAATAATCTAATTCTATCTAAAATAACTTAAATAATTCTATCTAAAATAAATGAAACATAAATACATTCCCAAATACATTCCCAAGAAACAGATAATATAAAAAGACTCTAACATACTCTACATTCCATACTTCATACGCTATATTCCATATTTCTTCTCTATACTCTATATACTGCTATATTCCATATTCCATACTCCATTCTCCATACTTCACACTCTATACCCTATACACTCATATATTCGGAATACAATTCAATCTCATTGAAAATTCCAGTTATAATAATTAAATGAAATATAAATACATTCCCAAGAAACAGATAATATTCGTAAAACATTCCATACTCCATATGCTCTATACTCTATATTCCATACTTCACATTCTATACCCTATATCCTACAATCTACACTCGTATACTCGCAATACAATTCAATTCCATTGAAAATTCCAGTTATAATAATCAAATGAAATATAAATACATTCCCAAGAAACTGATAATATTCGTAAAAAGACTCTAATACACTCTACATTCCATACTCCATACGCTCTTCTTTATATTCTATACTTTATATTCTATACTCTATATTCCATACTTCACATTCTATACCCTATATCTTACAATCTATAGTCGCAATATAATTCCATTGAAAATTCAATCTAAAATAATCAAATGAAATATAAATACATTCCCAAGAAATAGATAATACTTGTAATACACTCTACATTCCATATACTCTTCTCTATACTCTACTCTGCTATATTCCATATTCCATACTCTATTCTCCATACTTCACACCCTATACCCTATACACTCGTATACTCGGAATACAATTCAATCTCATTGAAAATTCCTATTATAATAATCAAATGAAATATAAATACATTCCCAAGAAACAGATAATATTTGTAAAACATTCCATACTCCATACGCTCTTCTCTATATTATACTCCGCTATATTCCATATTCCATACTCCATTCTCCATACTTCACACCCTATACCCTATACACTCGTATACTCGGAATACAATTCAATCTCATTGAAAATTGCCACCACCGTCTAAAACATCAAATTTTCACGGGGGATGATCGTCAGATTTCATCGAGCAACCCCACCTAGGCCTGTTTTAACGCCGATCAAACGAGACACGTCCCGGTTGGGTTGCACCACCCAGTAGACAGGTGACGGGCCACGCAGCCAGCCGGATTCGTGGGTGGCCGAGGGGGGGAGGCGACGCAGCGCCCGTGGTGAATTTCCTCGAGTGGAGGCAAAGTTTGATTCTGCGGAGGGCGCACGCCCCGCTTCCAGCTGCACAACCGACTGGCCTTTAACCAGTCACGAACGAGCCCTCGTTCCTTCCACCCAACGTGTCGAACGTGCGCGCTCTCTCTCTCTCTCTCTCTCTCTCTGTCTCTCCATCCGCCATTCCCCCCTTCTCCTCGTTTCGTTTCTTTCGCTCAAGTGAGATGATTGCGATTCGTGTTTAAAAATCGGTTATTCACGCGTGTGATTTCTCTTCGATAATCTTTCTGAGTGATCCGTTGGTGATCCGTTTCCTTTGACCGTTTGGTGCAGCTTTTTAACTAGGAGGAGATGTTGCTGGGAGCAGAAGGCAAGGGTTACTTCGCGTGAGTATACATTTTCCAATTTTGATTTTCATTTTGATTTTTATATTGTTGAATCTTTGTTCTGCATGTTTTTTTTTTTTTTCTCTAACAATTTAAAAGTCTCTGTCAATGAGATGTCAAGGAGAATTCATCGAATCTTATTTTTATTTTTGATTGGGATAAAAGTAAGCTTTTTTAAGAAATTATTTGTAGTATTAGAAATTTTTTTTTTTAGATGATTATCTCGATCTAGGAAAGTTAAATTAGAATTGGAAAGATTGTATATATATATAGATTTCGAAAATTTTAAACAAATCTATTCAGATCTGGAAGAATTCATTCTTGAATTAGAATCAATTCTAAATTTGAACAGATTTTATTTCTATTTTTATCAATTTACTAATCGTTTCGATACTTTTAAACGAGAAAAATTAATTGGATCAGAATTAGAAAATTTGGAAATTAGATTCAATCTGAATGAGAATTTTAATATTTAAATACATTTATAAGATCCAGAATAGTTTAATTGATCGATTTAATCTTGTCTCGATATTTTTTATTTATTTACTAAGATCAATCCACTAAGAATTTTAACATTCGAAAATTTAAAGTTAAATCGAGATGTTGAAACAACAGTTTTTGAAATTGACTGCGATAGGTTAGGATCGAAGAATCACAGGGGGGTCCAGGATACTTTTGTGACAGATTAAGGTGATGTTGAACGAAGGGCTCGTGCGATTCTAATCAACTGTTCCACGTTGTTTAAAAATTTTTGTCGAGTGAATAACCCAGCGTGTATCGATATTTAATAAACGAGCGACGGTGTCGTCTGTCAATCGTGTTGCCAAGCGCGTATCTTATTGTCGATGCAACATGTTCTCCACTTTAAATCGTATATCGATCATTATAAAATATCACGAGATCATTACTTTCCGATTCTGCGTGATGTTGATATTGAATACCTGAAAGGATTATTGCAAATTTATTTTTGATTAATATTTTGATAAATATTTTTTTGATTAATTATTTTTTAATCAAAAATTATTTTTGATTAATATTTCGATTAATATTTTGATAAATATTTGAAGTGAGATATTTTTTTTTTTTTTTTTGGTATTTTGTAAGATAAAATTTCAGATGTGTTGTAATTTGATTAATCGAGATAATTGGAAATGGAATTAAAATAGATTGCTTTTGAGCAATTGTAAATAAAAAATTGTATAAATCTTTTAATCAAGTTTCGTTGTGTTTATGTATTAATTAATTGTTTCATTGTGTATTATAGCGTATAGTGGACAGGATTTTAATTTGGGTTATTAAATTAATTATAATTTCCAATACAATAATAATTTTAATAATAGTTTTCAATTTAATCATAATAATAATTTTCAATTGAATGTAGTTCAACAAAATGGTAGACAGTTTCGTCTAATAGTTTCGTCTAAAGTCGAATCGTAGTTTGATTTTCTAGTAATAAGATTCTAAAAATATTTTAGGCGAGCTTTAAGGCGTGCTAGAGTCGATATTGAATCGAAGCGTACAATGATTATCCGGATGAAATTATGAATTAAAGGAAGTATCAAAGAATAGAATTGATATAGAATAAAAATATATAGAAATTACAATGGTGAAATATATGGTAAAATATCAATAATATCAATAATACTGGAAAGATTGTTTTATTAAGTGGAAAATGGCTGCACAAGAAGTGTAAAAACCGACCAACAATTGAATTTCATCCAATCTCATCCAAGGATTAAGTTCAGCTTTAAATGCAGCAAGCAAAGAGACTAATCTCTGCAATTTCAGAAACACAATTTTAGTAATTGAATTTCTTTAAATATTATTTTCTCATAAACATTTTTATTTATTTAAAAAGTATAGTTTAGAATAAGATCTCAATTTTATTATCTTTAAAATTATTACCTTCTTTTCCTAATTTTTCATATTAAAAAGATTATAATTTCAATCCATGTTTACTCATTCACATGGTGAGATTTTTGGTAATGATATTAAAATGGAATTTTACAACGTACAAAGCAGACATCAGCCTCGACCACCTTATTGTTTCCTGATACCCGAGCTATTTCTCTTTTTTCCCCTTTTGTTGGCTTATTGGCCGCCAGCCATCAACAGTTTTTGACACTTCACAGCATAGATCTCTTGTGCATCGTCCAAAAAGAATTTAACTAAATTAAAACCAGATCTGTCGTGTTTGTTGAAATTAATAATTTAAAGTATATTTGGGAATAATATCCTTCCAAAATTGTTCTTTTCAGATTATTTGCAAAATTACTCTCAATTTCCATTTGTTAAAAAATATTTTCAAAAATAGTTTTTAAAAAGGTATTTCTAACTCTCAAATATATTTGTACTTTATTGTAATAATAATAAATAATTCTTCTGAATTATTAATACAATTTCAAATAAATAATTCTTCATTGGAAAAAAACATGGATAATATAAAATAATAAATAAAATTGAATAAATATAATAATTATAACGTTACAAAAGAACAAAATTATATTAGAAGAAAATGCTAGATATCAAATTCTAAAGAAAAACTTGAAACTTTAAATATTTCAAAATACGTATCTTAAAAAATAAAGAAAATAGTAAATTGTAATAAAAGCATTGCAAAGAAATACTTGAAGTTTCAAATATTTCAAGATACTTTTAAAAAATGAAGAAAATATTAAATACGAAATTTAAAAAAAAAAAGAAACAAATAATCTTAAGATATTTTAAAAAATGAAAAAAAATACTAACAAAAAGATTGGAATTAAATGAGGAATCTTAAACAATGATTTTCCAATAATAGACTTTTAACACTGTTTCCACCTTATTATTTGCTAAGGTAGCATGGCAACCTTAAGGGAAAATGACGAAAGGAATTAAAAAAAGGCACTACTCGATCCTTGTATGCACCCTTGATTCTAAACAGGCCGATATCCATCGAGGGTCGTTCTATCCGGTCTATCGATTTTTCCTGAAATCCGTTGTTGACCTTAATAGCTGTCTGTCGTTGCTATCTCAATCCAGGCTTCTGCCTTCTTCAACGACCAACATCTTTTTAAACATATCGATCAGAATTGTTAAGAAATCGTAAACAGGGAGAAGTTTCGATCTTTATTTCCTGAGAAAGAAAAAAAATCAAGTTTTGAGTTCCATTATAGAAGATTTTTAATTTAAATAATCGTTTTAATAATCTCGAGCAAAAATATTCGATAGATCCTTCCAAAGTACCTATTCATGGATTTTCTAAATTTAGTTTAGTTGAAAGTGAAAGATATGAAACTTCTGAAATATTTTGAAAGTGAAGAAGATACTTGATATCAAATTCTAAAAAAAATTTGCAAATCTCTTAAGAAAAAAATACTTGCAACTTCAAATATTTCAAAATACAAAAATAAGCAAGAATGTTAGATACAATTTTTTAATTCAATTATTCAAATATTTCAAGATACTCTAAAAAATGAACAAGAATGTTAGATACAATTTTTTAGTTCAATTATTCAAATATTTCAAGATACTCTAAAAAATGAACAAAAATGTTAGATACAATTTTTTAATTCAATTATTCAAATATTTCAAGATATTCTAAAAAATGAACAAGAATGTAAGATACAATTTTTTAGTTCAATTATTCAAATATTTCAAGATACTCTAAAAAATGAACAAGAATGTTAAATACAATTTTTTAATCCAATTATTAAAGATAAGAATTTAAATAAGTTGATAAGATGATCCAGGAGAATGACTTGATCATCTTGTTGCTTGACAACAAATAAAATATCCTTGATTCAAGATTTCCATGATTATGAATTAATATGGAACAAACTTCCATAATTTTTGATATTGTTGATAGGCATTGATGATTAATGATGAACAACTTCATAGAATATATGGATAATCGATTCTTCTAAAAATTCATTGTATTCACTTCACTTATTGGACAGTTTTCACTTGTATCTTCTTTCTATAATTTCTCAAGGGAGATACGGTGAAGTTGAATGTACAGTATATAAGAGAGACTGCAAAATAGATAGGAATTGTGAAGGAAAACAATCAGAATAACATGGTGAAGTTTGAATAGAAACAAGCCTGAACGATTGTACCAATGAAATGCAACACTTGTTGTATAGTCTATAATCGTTAAGTGTGGACCAAAACTGTTTCAAATCTAGAAATAAATGGGGCGAAATTAAAAATAAGTTTACAAATTGAAAAACACTATTTAACTGTGACACTAAAACACTATTTAATTGTGACAATTAATATTTTTTATGTCATTTGGAATTTTATACTTGGATAAATTTTCTTTGAAATTATTTCTCAAGTAGTGTTACATACCTTATATTTTAAATTTAAAAGAACATGGAGCAAAATTAAAAACGTATTTGAAAATCTATTTTTCAATTTATTTAATTGATATTTATAATTTACCTGAAATTTATAATTTGAATGAAATTTTATATCTCGAAATAATTTATATCTCAAATAATATTTCATTCAATCTTCATCACTGAATTGTAATTTTACCACGACGTGATCATCTTGTTGCTTGGCAACAATTAAAATATCCTTGATTCGAAGATCAGTATAAATTAATATGGAACGAATTTCCATAATTATTGTTGATAGACATTGATGATTGACTGAATGATGAACAACTTTATGGAATATATGGATAATATGGATTCTTCTAAAAATTCATTGTATCAATCTCATTGTACCTTATATTATATAAAAAGAATTATTTAAATCATTAATAATAATTAAATTGATAATTTAATTGATATTTTTCTTAAATATAATTATAAATTCATTTAGTTTACGTATTAGATATTTATATATAAAAGGACGTAATTGATATTATACTTGCGTATATACTTAACAATCGTCCTGGATTAAATTGCTGCGTTTCAAAACGTAAGTCCATTCATTATACGTACATAAATACTCGAAGCAATTAGAACTAATTTCCGACTTCATCGTCATTATTCTCTTCAGTGACAACAATCGAGAAACAGCTTATTAATCACAGCCTCCTTGAAATTAAATGTATATTAACAAGATTTCAATGATTAAGAATGAATTTATTACGTAAATAAAATAATAAAGTTGATCGTTACATTCACAATAATTTTTTATTCGCTTAGCGTTGTTATATTAATATAACAACAACAACAACAACAACAACAACAATAACAACAACAACAACAACAATAACAACAACAATAACAACAACAACAACAACAACAACAATAATAATAATAATAATACTAACAACATCAACAACATTAACAACAACAACAATAATAATAACAACAATAATAATAATAATAATAACAACATCAACAACATTAACAACAACAACAATAATAATAACAACAACAACATCAACAACATTAACAACAACAACAATCATAACAACAATAACAACATCAACAATATCAACATCAACAATAACAACAACAACAACAACAACAACAATAACAACAACAACAACAATAACAACAACAACAACAACATTAACAACATTAACAACAACAACAACAATCATAACAATAACAACAATAATAATAACAACAACAACATCAACAACATTAACAAGAACAACAATTATAACAACAATAACAAAAATAACAACGACAACAATAATAATAATAAAAATTCAATTTTACGTAAATTTTTGCATCGTTACGTGTCGTCGCCTCGTTCAGCCTTAACATCAACTCGTGACAACGAAGATTCTACTTAAGTGAAGTGGCCTAAGATGCACGAGACGTTTCTTTTCAAAGCACTTCGCGTAGAACCCTGTGATACCTTTGGTGCGCTCTCAGATTAATGCTGGATGAGCAAGAGAAGGTCATTCGTCTTTTCTACACACAGATGTAATTCGCTAAATTGGAGGCAGACTATCGATAATTCACGAGATATTTAACGTCAAAGTTAGGTTAAGTATTTAGTTTCATATTCTGTAGTGAAATGTTCAGAATTCTGGTGTAAGTGAGATGTTGATAACTTATTCTTTCTGTCCATGATTTTTAGTCCTGATCCATCTACAAACATTTTTTTCAAATTTTTATAATGTTTGATGACAAGGAACGGATGATAAAATCGAATAACATTCACTTTTTCATTTTCAATATAAATATAACTATGCACAAGATTATTAAAAGTAAAAATTTTTCATCAACAAAATGATGGGTGAAAATGATATCGTACCTTAAAATCGAATATCATTTTATCTCTTAATCGTTGTAATTATGCACAAGTATATTAAAAAGTCAGCATTATACATTTGGAAATCTCTCTCTTATTAAAAATTCTTATAATACAAATAATATTCTAATAATGTATAGATGCAATAGGAGCGAAAATTGAATGGTTCATCGTAATTAGACAAATGGAATATTATTTTCTCTCTCAATCGTCATAACCAAGTAAAAGTCTATTAAAAAGTCAACTGTTATACTTATTTGGAAATTCTTTCTATCAAAGTTTTTCACCAACAAAACGAATAAACGATACCTTAAAATCGAATATCCATTTTCTCTTTCAATCGTATTAAAAAGTCAACGTTACACTTTTGGAATCTCTATAAAAGTCCTTTACCAACAAAACAAATAGACAATAGGATACCTTGAAATCGAATATCCATTTTCTCTTTCAATCATATTAAAAAGTCAATGTTACACTTTTGGAATCTCTCTTTTTAAAAATGTTTCATCAATAAAATGAATAGACAATATCTTAAAATTGAATCATGCAGAATATTATTATAAAATTAACATTATACTTTTGGAATCTCTATAAAAATCCTTTATTAATAAAATAAATAGATACCCTCAAATTGGATTCATTTTTTCTTTCAATCATATTAAAAAGTCAATATTACACTTTTGGAATCTCTCTTTTTAAAAATGTTTCATCAATAAAATGAATAGACAATATCTTAAAATCGAATCATGCAAAATATTATTATAAAATTAATATTATATTTTTGGAATCTTTATAAAAATTCTTTAATTCAATAAAATAAATAAATACCCTGAAATTGGATAGCATTCATTTTTTCTTTCAATTGTATTAAAAAGTCAATGTTATATTTTTGAAATCTTCCTCTATAAAAATCTTTCATCATTAATAAATGAATAGACAATATTTTAAAATTGATCACAGAAACCTATTACAAAGTTAACATTATACTTTTGGAATCTCTATAAAAATCCTTTATCAATAAAATAAATAGATGATACCATATCCTCAAATTGAATTCATTTTTTCTTTCAATCGTATTAAAAAGTCAATGTTACACTTTTGAAATCTCTCTTTATAAAAATCTTTCATCAATAAAATGAATAGACAATATCTTAAAATCGAATCATGCAGAATATTATTATAAAATTAACATTATACTTTTCTATAGGAATTTCTATAAAAATTCTTTAATTTAATAAAATAAATAGATACTCTCAAATTGGATTCATTTTTTTTTCAATTGTATTAAAAAGTCAATGTTACATTTTTGAAATCTCTCTTGTTTCATCAATAAAATGAATAGACAATATCTTAAAATGCAGAAACCTATTAAAATTATTACAAAATTAACATTATACTTTTGGAATCTCTATAAAAATCCTTTATCAATAAAATAAATAAATGATACCATATCTTCAAATTGGATACCATTCATTTTTTCTTTCAATTGTATTAAAAAAACAACTTTACAATCAACTTTGGAAACTCTCTCTCTATAAAAGTCTTTCATTAACAATATGAATAGATAATACCATACTTTAAAATCGAATATCTATTTTCTCTTTCAATCGTATTAAAAAGTCAATGTTACACTTTTGGAATCTCTCTTTTATAAAAGTCTCTAAAAATCAAATCATACAGAAACCTATTACAAAATTAATATTATACTTTTGGAATCTCTATAAAAATTCTTTATCAATAAAATAAATAAATAATACCATATCTTCAAATTGGATACCATTCATTTTCTGAAAAATCAACTTTTGGAATCTCTCTCTATAAAAATCCTTCATCAATAAAACGAATAGACTATATTATACCTTAAAACTCTCATATCATCCATTTTCTCTCTCAATCGTTAGAATTATCGTACAGAAGCAAGAAGAATATTGAAGAACACTCTTGAAACTTCTCTCCTTAAGAAAATTTTTCTCAACAACGCACGATGAAGACCTGACACGAGAAGGCCTGAAATACGAGAAAAATTACGATTCGACAATAATTTTATAGAGAAAGTGTAATTCACGAGCGTGCAATGGCTAATCACTTGATATCATTTAATATCACCAAGCTCACGTGTTGCTGTTACCAATAAAATTGCGTGACCAGGTCACGTTCCTGCTAATCGTAACGCGATCGAGAAAAGCAATACAAGTAGCTTGGTTATTGCTTGCTTGAGCTCAATTTGTACCACCTACGGATGCCTCGCCTTTCCGTCACTTTCTCAAGGGCCGTCCATTGTGCAAGGCTGCTTGCACGAAAGCATACCGCCAGGCGCGATATAAAGGCGGGAAATGAAACGGGAAGGCAACGTTGTGTATGGTTTCGGATATGGATTAATGGAGGTATATATATATATGTGTGTGTGTGGGAGTGTGAAAAAAGCAAGTGTGATTAAAAGAGAAAATATATAAATATGTACAATATATACAAAGCCTTCGAACAAGCTTTTTATTTTTTCGATGAAATTTTTAATGAACAATTCCATTATCTTTTTTTAACGAAACTTTGTGATTCTATACGAAGCAATTTTCTTTTCGTTGTTATTTTAAGGGATTCAAAGTGTTCAATGAATTTTTCTTCCACTCTTTGAATATAACTTTTCTAAATTGGTAAGGGGAAAACTTTAGAAGAATTTTCCGGTCTGAGAAAACGTGTTAAAAATTTCCAGATGAAGTTGTATTCAAAAATTGAGGAAATAAAATTTAGATTGATTTCAATTCCTGGAAATGGATTTTGACGTGTCTATTATCTGAAAAGTTTCATTTAAAATTTAGAATTTTTGAGTTGAATCTCACTGTAAATATAATATATTCGAATACTTTGATGAACCACTGAGGAAAGAAAAAAATAAATGGGAAGGAAAATTGTTTCTTATAAAATATACAGTAATTAAATCATTTTAATTAATAATTACTCGGTTAATATTGTGACGATTCTGCGTTTTATATAAGGGATATATTTGCATTGTAACTGGGTAAATTTTGCACGATCTTTGTTATACGTTCTCCACAGTGTCTCGTGAGAATACGTACACATTTTACATCACGTATAATTTTAAGGGGCTATAAAAGAGAATGTGAAGGTCTACGGGGACAGATTGAAGTGAAAAGATATAACAATGGAAGGAAGGAGAGAAATACGATTTTCAAAGACTATGATATTAGATTGCACGTTTTATATTTTATTCGATAAATTATCGCCTAATTGTATTAAATTTTTGCATTCAAGAAAGGAACGAAAATTATCGTTTTTATTAACAATTATAAAAAAAAATTTTAATTAATAAATTAATCAATAATAATAAATTAATTAATCAAATAAATAAATTAATCGATTCTGCATTTAATCAAAGAGAATTATTATTATTTCCAATTAAATTATTTTGCAAGAATTATTCAGCGAATATCATTTTATTTATATTTCCATTTAAAAAAAAAATTACTCGAGTTAATGGTAACTTTCGATTCGGCTTGAACAAAGCAGAACACAGACATTATTATAATTATTTCGAAAGCTGGACAGACCCCACGCTCCCTCTTTTCACGGTAAAAGCAATTAAATGCTGTTTTAAATAACGGTTGCTTAAACCATATACCGTGATTAAATTTTATTCATTTGCAGATGATAACGGAAAAACTCGAAGCAAGATAGATTTTGTATCATCGTTTCTTTAATATTTAACATTATGTAATTACGATTGAAATGTTCGAAATAGAAACAATTTTTTTTTAATCTTTTTTTCTTCTTCATTAATTTTTCTGAAACAGAAAATTTGTTATCCTTATATTCTTTTAATTTCTTTATTAAAATATTAATCGTGTTATTACATTTAATCAAATCATCTAATAAAATTGAGAAGATTGTTTTTCCTACAAATTCTTCAATTGGAAAAATGTAGAAAGGAAATATATGAAATGAAAAAAAGTGTGAAGTGTAAAAATTTTGAGAAGAAGAAGAAGAAGAAGAAGAAGAAGAGGGTTAGGTGTAAAGAGAAACGGTATAAATTACATAAAATACCATGGAGAAAGGAAAGTGGGTTAAATCGAACTGCGAAAAAGAAGAAGGCACGAGTGGAATGTAGAATGTTGAAAAACAAAAACGGTGAAAAGGGGATACCCAAGAGAGAGAATGGTTAAAGGTTACTTTTTTCTTAGAATATAGCATGAAATTATCGAAGAGAATGAAGCGTATGAAGATTTAAAAAATAAAAAAAAAAGAAAAAAATATAGCATTATGTGAGGGAAAAAAAAAATAGTTAAAACTGGTGTAGGCAAAACTTTAAATAGCTTCATCAAGGGAAGAAATGATAAAAATGGGAAAATAAAAATTGGTTCTTAAACTAAGGAAGAAAGAAGCAAAAAACTTTGTAACGAGAAATAGATAAATAATAGCATTTAAACTTGGAAGATGTATATATAAGATATTCAAGTAGTTCATTAAGATAAATATATAAAGAATAAAGAAAGTTTAAAAGTCGTGAAGTAAAATATTCTTTTGAAAATAAATACTACAATGTTTGATGGTTTTGAAAATTAACATTTTTTTTTTTAATTAATTCATATCTAGTACGCTATTATTATAACATTACAATCACTTTCAAAAATTGTTTCTAAAAATTTGAAATATAAGTGAATGAGTGAAAGAAAAATAAGATAAAAAGCGAATATCTATTTATATATAATTCCATACTATTATTATAGCAATCATTTTTAAAAGGAAAAATTGTTTTTAAAATGTAACAATACATGAAAAAGAAAAAGTAAAAGAGAAAATTTGTACTGCTAAGATATTACAATGATTGTCAAAATAAAAATTCCCCCTTAGGATTGCCTCTTTAAAATATAGGAATAGATAAAAGAAAAATAAGGTAAAGAATAAATATCTACCTAATCCTGCATTACTGTATTGCAGTTAAAAGAGAAAGTTTGTATTATTGCAAACAAATGCTAAACAAAAAAAAAGAAAAAAAAATTATCTCCAAAGATTTTTAAAATACAGCAATATGTAAAAGAAAAATAAGGCAGTAAAGAAGAAATACCTATTTATTCCATACTACTCTGGCATTGCAATGATTGCTAAGAGAAAAATTGCCTCTATATAGATTTGAAATGGGAATAGGAATGAAAGAAAAACAAGATAAAAGACAAATACTTCCGAGTATTGAAATGCACAATAACGTTAAGGAGAGTGAAAAGACTGTTCACCACTTACAGTATTGTGACAAGGAAAGGAAAAATAGGAAGTCGAATGGTGGAGAAAATGGTGGCGACGCTACGCAATGGGGAAAGAGAGAGAGAGAGAGAGAGAGAGAGAGAGAGAGAGAGAGAGAGAGAGAGAGAGAGAGAGAGAGAGAGAGAGAGGAACACGGGGTCGTGAGATCTGGGGGCGGCTGGTTGTACCGGTGGCTGCATCGATCGTCCTTACTGCGCGCGGTAAAGCTCTTCTCCAGCGAACGATACGCTCTCCTTCCCCTGAAAACTATCGTAAATCTTGTTAACGACTCATTATGCAAACCAATCGATTTCCTATTTTTATCATCCCACTTTTGACAATTTTCAATCGGGGGATCATGCTTCGTTTCGATTGTTAAAATTAATAAAAGAGTGAACGAGGATGTTTATTATACTTCAAAATTTGAAAATTTGCACACATGTGCAATGAATATGATTTGAAATGTCATATTTTTGTAAAATTGAATTTGTAATTGTAAATTGAAATTGAATTATATTTTTATCTATATTTTTATATTAAAAAAAGAAAAAATGGTAGAAATATGTTAGAAATTATTTGAACGAAGGTGAATTCTTTAAATATTGACTGATGAATATTGAAAATTCTTTAAATATCACAGATATAAGTATATGCATATATATTCATTTTATATAAGTTTTTTTTTTATTTGAAAGTATTACCTGTTGATTTCACCAAGACCGGCTATAATATTTGTTTTAACGCGTACATTATATATTTATTCAAATTCGAAGAATCTGTAACAAAGTATTCATGAATTAGAGATGGTTATTTTTTTAAAAAAATCTGATACTTTTTCAATCGATTTTAGAATGAACGCATCGGTTATAATTGTTTCACAAGTTCCTATTAATAAACTATTGTGTATCTTAAAATAGTGCATTCTGGCAAACAAACCCTTTTAATGTTTCATACGAATAAACTCTGTCTTTGTTCGTCGAGAGAATAATTGGAACGCTTCGATGGATCCATAGATCTTGATATAACTAGTTAAGACACATTAACGCATAATGAACTGAAGGATAACTAACTCGCGTTCTCTCGACATATTTATCTCAAATTGTTTGCCATTATTTATATTCAACATTGTCGATTGAAGAAAATTTGGAATTGAAATTTTTTTTTTATTCTTAAATTCTTTTTTTTTTTTTTACGTTATTGCAAACGTGCATATTTTTAAGAGTAAAATTTTAATATTGATACAATGAAGAGAAAAGAAGTGATAAATTTAAATTTTTCATTAGATTCAAAAATGCAAAGACAAGACGCTTAACATGCTTTCATAATACGTTCGTCCCTGAACAGGATTCCCAAGGGTAACGGAAGTAGTTCGAGGTCCGACGTCGAGGAATGTTCATCAAATAGACCTTTATTACACTGACCTTGACTATCGTTTTTTGATACACATTTTATTTCAAAATCGTTTTAAGTGAAATAATGATATTTGATTGTTGCAAAAATTTTTCACTAGAGGGCATTGCATTCGAAGTCCTACATTACATTGTCCTACATTAATTTTTATTTCGGATGCGATATTTATTAAAAAAAAATATTAAAAGTAGTAAAAACTCTCGATAGTAATTCTCAAAAGTTTTATCTCTCAAATATCCTTGCAAAATATAAAAATTTATTAAAAAAAATGATTAACTGTAAGATAGTTAAAAGCCATAATTTAAATAAATAAAACTTCACAAAAATATCTATGTTGCAAAAATTTTCCACTAGAGAGCGTTGCATCAAGATTATGATTATCCTGCACTAATTTTCACTCTCGATAAAGTAGTCATCGACAAAGAACAACTCTAGAGAATTTTATTTTCAAATATAAATCCTTACAAAATATAAAATTTGCATTGAATAAAATAATTGATTGTAAAATATTATTTAAATAAATGAAGCTTTAAAGAAGCATCTATGTCACTATCTGAAATATAAAATTTGCACGTTTCACTCTTGAAAAAATTATTGGCTATAAGTCTGTTTGCGCCAAACAATATCGGAAAGCGTTATTGTTGGGATAGAAAGGCCGAGAGAATCGTCAAAGCTGTGTACGGGTAACAAACATGATATTTCCGATACAACGAGCGTTGGAATCGACATGTAGCTCTCTTAATTCTTTTGTTCTCGGCTGGTCGTTTTAAAAAGTCGCTATTTAGCCAGCTAGACAAAAACTTATTGAATCTTGGACGAAATGGAAGGGAACGTTTTAATCTGTTCTACCAAATCTATTTCTCCTATCTATTGTTTCAATCTTTCGAAATAAAATTTCCATTTATTATTCACTCGACCTTTTCCAATATTATGATATTGAAAGGCAAGGAATAAATAAATATAATAAAAAGAGGAATATAAGCATGTGATAAATCGAAGTGATAAATTTTCGTGTTTCGCGCACAACAGAAAGAGCTGTGTACATGATTTCATTTTCCACCAGTTAGTTATCTTCACTAGTCTTTGACAAGTGAAACGTGAGGATTTACTCAACCTTTAACAAGTTCCATAACCTCTATCAATAATCTAATATACGTATATCCATATGCATGTAGTTGTACAATTGCAATTGTATTGGATAATGACACTAAATGAAGAAAAAATTTAAAATATCCATAAAATACTCTATAAAATACTATACGTGTATGTAGATCAAATAACTTTATATCTCAACAAAATTAATTTCTACGCTGTAATTTATTTATATAGTAAAATATCACTGAACAAAATTTTTATAATTTAAACGAAATAAACGAATTACGTGTCATTTTATGGATATGATAATTTCTTTTTAAAAAATTCCGTGTAAAAAAAAATGAATTGTGCAAATAAACAAATATTGTTGAAAAGGATATTAATCCATTTAGAACGATTTCAACATCCTCGTTAAATACTCATTATAGATTCGCGATAAACGATAAATTTTAAATTTAAATTTATTAATGTACGAAGCAGAGAACTGGCAAAAATTTATAATAGTGGATAATTATACCATCGCACGAATTATGGAAGGACCCTTGAGAGAAATCCTATCATGGTCTACTTTATTTAAATTAACATCCCTTCAGTGGCACGACATTGAAATTATTTCACTCGCGTGTATATACGAGTTACATTGATACGGTAAAGTCATGTGTTCTTTAAGAGAAAGAATGTGAAACACGTGAAAAATTTATTATTTATTATTATTTATTAAGATATTCTATATATTGATATATATTTTTTCTCTATTTATATTATTAAAAATTATCGAGAATAGATAATTTTACTTTATATAAGTGAATATAACTTTTGTTTGATAGAATCACTTTTTCGTGATGAATATTGAACAAAAGTGAGTGAAGTGATCAAAGAGGATCAAGAAAATCCTTGAGAAGAATGTCGAGGGCATCAGAGGGGGTGGATGAACGCCCCATGGATCCGGGGCTCAAACTTGCTGCCACTTGAATGCAAAAGAAAAAGGTTTGTTTTTAAAATTATATATTAATGATATTATTAATGATTGTACTATTCAAACTCTTTTTAACTATTTTAACCTTTAACTATACGCATTTAATTATGTATTTACATATAATTGAAAAAAAGAAGAAAAAAAAGAGGAATTAAAAAATTATCTTCAATTTTTTCTTCTTATTTTTATAAACATGATGATAAAGAATGAAATGACAAACATTTATTTCAAAGTACAAATGAGCAGTACGCGGGATGGGCAAATCTTGGCTTTGGGCCCTGTTTCCTGCGACGATGACGATGATGGCGTACATCACTGTAACGACGGCTACCTCGACCTCGGTACCGTCCTTCTCTACGATTACCAGCACGGAGATTCTCGATATGAAAAGGGTAAAATATCACTTTACTATTCTCCAAAATTAATCCTTAGAATCCTAAAAAAAAAAATATTTCTCAGTAACTTTTAATTCTTTAACAAAATTTTTTTTTGTGTTTAAATTATTTAAATTAATTTAATACTGAAATGAAATGTTAAATTTTAGAAAAATCCTCCAATAATTATAGTTGGATCTCGAGACCAAAAGTTTTTGTCCTAATTTAAATTGTTTGAATTAATTTAACACTAAAAGCAATATTGATTTTAAAACATATGAAGTTGAAGCTAAATTTTAGAAAAATCTTTCATTGTTTCTATTTGTATAAAAATTGAAATCCTAAAGAAATTAATGTATATTTTTCCCAATGTTGGAAGAAGTTCATTTAAAATAACATTGGATTAATTGATAGAATCTATAACCTGTTCTATTTCGAAGGCGGGTATCGAAGAAGCTCTGGACGTGATAGAAGCGGCATCAACCGGATCATTGGGTGAAGATTGTGCCACGACAGCTGGTTTTAAATCTTTACCAGCTGCCGTAGCACTTGATTCTCGACGTTACGATACCGCACGTCAAAAAGCTGACATGACAGCCCTGATGCTCCAAAATCTTGGCACTGTCGGGGTGTCAAGGCATAATAGTGAGTATACGAATAATTAACAAAAGAATTAAAGGTCTTAAGATAATATGAATAAATTATAACTTACTTTTGTAATATTTTTTTCTTATTACTATATAAAATATTATATTAAGATTTTAAAACACATATATTTCACAAAAGAAAAATTTCATGTTTTTTTTTTTTTCTATTTGTTTTATCATGTAACTTTTGTGCAATTCCTTCTCACATGTTTTTTCATTAAACAAGAAAAATGAGAAAGAATAATGGTGTTTCCAGTATTCCAAACTAAAGAAGATCTGTTTTCTTTTTTTCTATCAAATTCCAAATCGTTTCAATCTATAAGAGAAAGATAAAATCGATTTGGCTAATAAACCGTGCACGATGACAGACCGCATTGTCAACAATCCAATTTGTCCGGGACCTGGTATATCATCACCTAATCGAATTTCATCGGCTAAAATGGTAACGAGAATATGCATGCTATCGAGGTACATCGATTATATCTTCATGCTTTTGCGACTCTGCGCGTGGACTGATTTTAAAATCAGATCTTTAACATCTTTGAACTGAAAAAATGAAATTTATTATAATTTATTATTCACATATGAATTTTATATATCCTATTTACCGTTTAATCGAACAATGATTTAATGATAAAATATTTTAATAATTACAAAATTTTAATTTATGTATTAGGCCATTAAAATTTTCAAAAATAAATGTACATATATTAGATTTATATATATTTTTATAGTATAATTATTATATAAATATAATATACTATAAATAATATAATATACTATATAAATATAATATAATATAATATAAAAATATACTTGTAATATTAATAAGTACTGTATCACTCCTAGGAAATACTTATACTCCTTGTCTGACTAGAATATGTTTACACTACTATTTAATGCCTGATTAGAACATGTCTACACTACTACTTATTGCATGAGTAAAACAGTATCTACTATTTATATTACTCTTATTTTTCTGATTAGGACAGATTTACACTTATTTTATATCGAATTACATAATTGTTTTACAAAATTTTTACAATTTCTTAGGCTCAATATACAATTTTATCATCAATTTTTAAACACACAATTTTTGTATAAACGAGACAAACCTTTATATATTACCACATAATACGTTAATAATAGCTGATAGCTGATACATTTATAATTTGTTGAAATTTAATATTGTAGCGCTTTTAGATGTGCTAGCAAAGTCGTTACTGATGTCAGTGAACGACGCCGTGGAGACAAGGGTGATCGCACTAAACGCGTCCACGGGTGCAGTAATTAGCGCAGTCTGGTTGGAAAGAAGCCCAGGAAGTGTCGGAGAACCATTCAAGGTCGAGAGCCATGGACTCCAGCCGGGATCTATACCGGATTCTAATTTACCGTGGTTCGAAAATGCGGGTGCCACTACAGAATTAAGGTTAGATTTATCTAACCGTTCGAATTTCAAACTCTCATGCACCTTTTTCGATTTTTATTCGATGCACGTTCTCGAAAATCGCATGTATCGATATATTCATATTTCGATCCATTTTCTATTTTTCTTATCAAAATCTGGAAAAGAGAAATATAATTTAGTTAATATCAAATTGTGCAATTAGTATAATTTTCAATTTTTTTTTTAGTGAAATTAGAATAAAAGAAATATAGTTACTTTAAAATTATATAATTAATATATTATATAAGTTCTTGTAATATTCATAAGAAATAATACTCATCGATTAATTAAATATAATGTGATCACATCTGCACCTAGCTTTTTAAGAAGCATCAACCTGCACGCACGCACACGCACAAGCACAAAAAAATTTTATTTTGCATCTCGCCCTCCATATTCAATTTTCGTTACCTCTTCTCGGTAAAGTAGCTGAACGCAGTAACCAAAAATCGATAAAAATACGAATATCATAAATTTTAACAAAACACGATGTACTTACCATAAATCAATATTTATCTAAGAACAATTCTACCGAGAAGAAAATAAACATTTTATAGGCGCTCCACGATCATTCATCATCCTTCATCATCTTGTACAAGCGTCAAGTCATAGAAACTCGACACGCAGAAATGAGATTCGAATTTTACGAATCGAGTTTTTCGAATTTTTAATTTTTCTCTTGTTTTTAACATCTGTTAAAAAAATATTGTCTGAATATTCAAAAATTTACAATCTATAAGTATATAATATCGGAAATATTTTACAAAATTGTTGATGTTTTTCCGTTCATTAAATATTAAAGATACGGCGTGCACTATATTCAAGGGTGTTCATTTTGAAGGGGAATGTAATCGCTTAAAGAGAATTCTACGATAATCAATATGCCAACGGTACGTCGTTAAAAGCTTTTTATCATATGTGTGTACGGCGCTACGATATTTATAACTTGGCATCGTGAAACTAACCATCGAATATAACAATATGAAACGATTGACAACACTGATTATAGTATTATTGTATTATAGTATTTATAGTACAATCTGAATCAGGATGAAAAATACAATATGCATCGGTCGAATTATTGTGTGGGTGGTTATCGTAACAAAATGATTGGTATTTGGACCAAACGATCGCATTTGGATCGATTTCGACGAATCAATGATATGTTCATCAGAGAAAGCGACAATTTAAAGACAATGTGGATGCAGTTTTCTCAAGTGTTTAACGCGAAATGTAAAAGCGCCAAAGAATTCACTCAATAGCCGTCCTTAAAGAATCAGATCATAAATTATTTTTTTCAATTTTGTCAGTTTGACAATTGTTTCACTTGTATTGTTTAAATTATTACATATTTATAGATTAAAATTGAATTGAAATTTTAATGGATGATGATAATTCAGAATAATTATAATATTGAAAATTAATTCAGCGATCGCTTTAGGATTTAGCATGTTAAAACCAATGCATATTTTATAAGATAAATATTTTCATACATATTTTATGAAAATATGTATGAGAAATAATCTCTGATTATGATTCAAAACAATAGTTATAATATATAATGTTTCATTTCTTTTCAACCAATCTTTTTCATTTACATTTTATAGATATAAATAAATATTTTATGAATATAGACTGTTTCAAGATTTATTAAACAGTTAAAATGAAAAAACACGGAAAAAAATAATGGTCTCTTGAAAATAATCTCTAATCTTTTTTACTACAAAAAGAAAAATATTAAAAGAAAAATGTTAAAGTGTAATATCAATTAATATATTACACAGTGAATTCTAATTAAAAACTTCTAAATACATATTCAGACAATATCTATTTAATTCAAATTTAATGTTCGTATATACCGGATGACCGTGAAGTGCCAGGATTTAAAAAGAAAGAGACGAAAAGAAAAAAGCAAGTACGATAATAATGGGGTCGTTGCACGAAACATGTATGCGTGAAAAAATCGAAGTTTCTATGGCGGTTTGTGGCGTTTGCGTGTTATCCCAGGTCACCGAAATTCATGCAGTCACCGGCGATTGAATCCTACAGGGGTTGGTGGACCATCCCGTATTTCTCCTGCAAAAGTCATCGATGGTTGATTTCATACAGTGTTAACATACGACCGCCAGACGCTCGTCACGGGTTCGTATCAATCATTTTAATTAATTTTTAACTTTAAATTTTTGATCATAATTAAATACGAATAAAATTTTAATTCGTCAATGAAAATTACTTACATGGTTAATGTGGAAAACAATTGTAAAATGAAACGAGATGGCTGAGCATACTTGATGACAATACTGCATCGAATGTGTCAAAACTTTCATTTGATAAGTGATTAATTGAATCTGTTTCGAATCTACAATTCTTTGGATCGATTTTTAATTTTGTTTGTTCTTGAATAAAGCGATCAAACTATTTCAACAAATGTTGATGAAATTATATTTTGTTCAAGGGTTCGTGAATTTTTAAGCGTAGATATCGATATTAGCGGGCTAGAAGTAAATCAATGTGATCCATCGCCGCATAGCAATGAGAATGAAATTCTAAGTAATCAAATAGCATCTTTTAAAGGCACGCACAAATGTCATACAGATACCACTCAGGTAATTCTTTTAAACACTGAAATTATTGAAAAAGAATTATCATCCTTTAAAATTCTTTTATCCAATATCAAGAGTTTGTCTCTACCTGATGTTTCCATGTATATGACTTTTAGTGTGAATATCAAAGTCCGAGCAATCGTATAAATCAAAATGGCGTAGGTGCTGGTTGGGCAAAGGGTGCATATATATGTAAATGTCGAAAAGGTTATTACGACAAGAACCAACATCAATCCGCTTTCAATGGAATCCTCGTCGAAAGTTAGTAAGGATAGTTCAACTCTTTGCCTCGAGTGAATGCATTATTAGTATAACTTTAGCTGAAACAAATTTATAGCCGCTTGGAAGGAAATGCAAGAAAACATAAGCGATTGGTACATGACGATGTTTCGTTGCTTACGTTGTGCCCCGGGATGCATTAAATGTAAGGGACCGGAACCTTGTCTAGCCACCTACAACTGGCCCTTCCGGTACGAATTCGTCCCAAAGTTCTTTATTTTTTAAACCGAAGAGAAGTAATCTGAAGTATTTCTGAAATTTAAGGAATTTTCAATTACAATGAAATTATATAAATTCAATGATAAAAATATCTTTTACTTGCAGAATCGCTCTTTTATCGTTCTCTATTTTCTGTGTGTTTGGTACTATCATCTTAGTCGTCTACATGTATCAACACCGTAAACTCAAAGTGTTCAAGGTTGCTTCGCCGATATTTTTGTCTATCACGCTTTTGGGTTGCGCCATCATGTATCTTGAAGTACGTATAATTTATTATTCATTAAATTCTTCTGCAATTTCTTATGATTATTTCATATATATAAATGTATATTATGTAATCAATATGTATTATGTAAATTATTTTTTTATGTACTTAGATGGCCGCGATATTTCCGGTTTTGGACATGTATTCTTGTATCGCGACCAAATGGACAAGACATCTTGGTTTTTGTATTTCTTATACCGCATTGTTGATGAAAACCTGGAGGTATGAAACACAAATTTATCAATTATCAATTATCAAAGAAGAAAATCAAAAATTAAAATTTTTATTTGTAATTCAATAATGAATAACATATTTTTTTATCAGAGGTACAAATTATTCTTTTTTCTTTTTTATAGAGTTTCTCTCACATACCGTGTAAAAAGCGCGCACAAAGTAAAGCTCACAGACAAACAATTGCTGCAATGGATGGTCCCGATATTATTAGTAATGTTAATTTATCTGGGCACGTGGACGCTCAGCGCACCACCATATGCTGAAGAGATAGCCGATAATTATGGTCTAAAGTTCAATCAATGCTCCTTCAATTGGTGGGACCATAGTTTAGCTATCGGTACTAAAAAAAATCATAAAATTAGATTAGAAAAAATATTTTTAAAAACATCAATAAAATATATAATAATTGAAAATCCCCTTTCAGGAGAAATTCTGTTCCTTGCATGGGGCATTAAAGTTTGTTATAACGTTCGCAATGCAGAAAGTCTTTTTAATGAGGCCCGTTTGATAAGCTATGCTATTTACAATATAGCAGCTGTGAACATAACCATGATTGCCATTCAGTATGAATTTTTATTTTTTATTTTTTTTTTTTATTATTTCCAACATTATTGTCGAATCGAGTTTTAAGTTCCATGATTTTCTTTGCAGTCTCTTCATTTTCCCTCATGCTGGCCCAGATATCAAATATTTATTAGGCTTTCTACGTACACAATTGTCTACTTCTGTCACTGTGTTTCTTGTATTTGCGCCGAAGGTAATTCATTAATTATTTCACTTTCTTTCCCATACAAGATATTCGTGAAACACTTTGAAGAATATATTCTAGAAATTAAAATAAACACAAAATTTAATATAAAAAAATATTATATTTAATTCAACTTTATTATCTCACGTAATATGACATCTCTTCACTGAACATTATTTATTAATTTTCAGAAAATTTTTCATATTGAACAAACATTATTTTGGCCTTTGGAATCGAAAGATTTCTCATGAATATATAGACAATATATATAGTAAATTCTACATTACCTTTTTAAAGGATCATTAATTACATTTCAGGTGATTCGAGTTTTACGTGGTCAAGGAGATCAATGGGATAGTCGTGCTAGAGCCCGAGGTGTCACAGCAAGTTTCTCTTTAAATGGAATCGGTTTAGTATCCGAGGAAGCGACAGATTTGCATCAAGAAAACGAAGAATTGAAGGTATCATCGTCTCATTTTAAATTCTAAAGATATAATAATCACTACAGAAATTTACAAATTAAATATACAGAATGTATATTTAAATTTCTATGTTTCAATTCTATTTTTAAATAAATATATATATACATGTTTATCAAAATTTTAATTTACATAAATATCCATCCAATT
Organism: Apis laboriosa; assembly: GCF_014066325.1. Classification (NCBI taxonomy): domain Eukaryota; kingdom Metazoa; phylum Arthropoda; class Insecta; order Hymenoptera; family Apidae; genus Apis; species Apis laboriosa. The sequence continues at coordinate 334,311 of NW_025222233.1, forward strand.
ATCATATATGTATATTGCAGGAAGAAATTCAGAAATTAGCAGCACAGATCGAATTCATGAAGATCGTACATATGGAAATGTACAATCGTCATATCAAACCGAAAGCAGGTGGCTACTTTAGTACCCATGGGCACGGGCATAGTCATCCGTCCTCGGCACAGAGTCCAATTGCCAAAAGTTCGACGGCCAGTTTTATATTGAAAGTATGTATCTAACTCGTCTTATTCGATATGAGTGTCTATTTTACGTGAATAAAATCAGGTAGAGGACATACTGAAAAATACAGTTAAGTAAATTATTGAGCAGACGGCCGTGGAGCGAGGAGCGAGTGCGGCCGCGGCTGCCGCGGTCGAAGATTCCACATTTCCTTCTGGAAGTTTGCATAGAGCGCGTAGAATGGAAATACTTAGAGAACGAAAAGCGGAAAGGGGCAGAGAACGAGAAAAAGAACGAGAGAAGGAAAGAGAGAAGGAACAAGAGAAATATATGGAGAAGGATAAGGAGAGAGAGAAGGAGAAGGAAAGTGAAAAGGAAAAGAAGATTGAAAAAGAGAAGGAAACAGAAATGGAGAAAGAGGAGAACAAAGAGAGGCAAAGAGAGAAAGAAAAGCAGGATAAAAAGCAAGATGATAATGGTGAAGCGAGTGGAGAAGTTTGACTAGTACTGAATAGCGATGAGGTGAAATTTATTACTATTTCAGTCTTAATTTTGTTTTATAAGAAAAAAATTTCATAAAAAATAAAATTATCATCTCTAGATATGGTTGTGACAAATTCGAGGAATTGAGAAAAATAAAGAAACGAGTGGAAAATATGATTGTGAAAATAGAAAAGAGAACAAGAAGAATCTTAAATGGTACCTTCTAATGGACATTAGGCGTTCATGGTTTGTATAAATCAAAGAACTGTGTAATCGGTAAATAGTGAATATTAAATCCGTATAACGTGTATATAAATATATATATATACATATATATATTATGTGTCATTTGCTTGTGGTAACAATGTCTTCTTGTTAGCTTTATTGTAAATTATTTGTGTTACCACCAAATGACACCTCGTTGTACGAAGAAAGCATATTATATATAATGACGATAATGAAGAAATATCTTTAATGATATAGTTATACAAAATTTTTATTAATTTCATTACTCAACGAGTAACGAAATTCTTATTATTTCAATAGTTATAAATGATTGCGAATGTAGTAATATTACTCTTAGGTAAAAATAATTCTGAGATACCTGTGAAGTAGAAGAATGAAAATTGTATTTCTTGTTACCGAAACGATCACCTTTGTGATTCATGTTAAATCAAATCGTAAGTTGTGTAGATTTATCCAAATAGTTCAGTGATTAACGATCGATTATTTTACACGATTAACGATGATTCTGTTCTAGAATAATATATGATTTGAAAAAATAGTTGAAATAAAGGAAGAAAATTGTTCAATATAATTGTAATATTAAATGTGTCAGAATGTATTGTATTGAAATGTGTTACTTGTATAGTTAGAAATGACAGACAATGACACAAATACGAATCTTATGATAATTATTTTGACTATTATTTTTAATTTATATATAAAAAAATGATCGAATACGTGTTTCTTTAGGAAAAATGAAAAATAGATGAAAACATTATTAGAAATTTTGGTTTATTTATGAAGTAAACTTTTTTTTTTAGGTTAGAAATACTACGCATTTTTAATCGAATCGTAATAATCCTACTTTCTGACACTGTTACCTGCGTATGAGAGAATCACATAATTTAACAATGTTGTAAACAAATGCAATCATATCATAATTCATACCGAGTAAAAATTGAAATTATCAATTGTTCGCTTTGATCAATAGCATTATCTAAACATTCACTCGATATAAATTTCTAAGATATAACAGCTATTGCAAATTATAGTGACATACAAATAAGGAAATATAAAAGAGACATAAATAATGTTTACATACATACACATATATATACATTTCATCTGATTCAAGACTTCTTTATAATTACGCACGTTGTGTCGAATATTTCAAATACTTTTATGTCATTGATTCAAATTAAAAATTTATAAAGCACCAAAGTTACAAAAAAACAATATTTTTAAACAAATCTGAAAGTATAAGTTCTGATCAATGAATTCAAAACAATTTAATATGAAATCCATTGTTTAAAAGCAATATTATCAATTAAAAGATTATTGCATTTCAAAAGCAAATTGATAGAATCTAATAAATATGATACTACCAGGGCCCTCTCTTGCAAAAATTTATTAACTAAAATATTGAAGATTTGTCAAGTTGTAATATATATTTCTCTCTCACAATTTTATTAATTTACGTCGAATTAAATAATTCATAAGTAAAATTTATTTATAAAACTTCATTTGTATTTTATTATTAAAATTATTATTGTTATGCACATTTTTAATATCGATAACTTGTTAGATTTTTAAATATTAAATGATATTATTAATTTACAATTGTTTGAAGAGGGTTCAAAAAACTTGTCGATATATTGATAATATTCACACTCGCGATTGTGTATGTGTATGTGTGTATGTGTGTGTATGTACATGCATGCGTGCGCGTATCAAGTTGAAAGTGTGAAAAATCGCATACTTCGAGCGTATCAACGCACATTTCAGGTTAATGAAATTCGACTTTTATAAAAAGAAAAGAAAAAAAAAAAAATACTTTTCAATTGAATTGAAAATTGCGAAAATCACGTATTTGTATCGATTAAGATTTTGTAACTATTTTTTTGTTTCATTTTAATTAAAATACGAAATACAGATTCGTACATAATCATATAAAGATGATCATATAAAGATCATATAAAGATTGTGCGAAATAATAAATTGAATTGTCTCACAGAAATATCCTATTAGAGATATAAATCGAGAGAAATGCGAGAGGCATAAAATAGTTGAAAGTAAATACACAATAAAAAAAAAAAAACATCGTTGTATCGCACAAAATATCGATAAGTATCGAGCACATAAAGCATTTTATTATATGATTGGGGTGTAAAATTCACTTGAAGATATGTCAAAAGATATATGCATTTTATACGACAATAAGATAAAATTTAAGGTATGTTCTTGTTATTAGTATTATTAACACACAAAGCGTGCAGCTCGCAATTTGTAATTATTGGAACGACTTGTGTTGTGTATAATTTTCGGTCCTGATCATTAAAGATTTCGAATGTTAAACTATATACATACGTATGCATATGTATAATACAACTATGTATAATACAGGTATTTTCTGTGCGTTGCAATTTTTAATTCGTAAAATAATTATTTAATATTCTTCGTTTAATTTTTAATAATTTTAAAATATAAAAATAAAATAAAATATTTTTAAAAAATATTAGAATTAAAAATAAAAATGAGTGAATTTAAAAGTATAATTTGCAATTACGACAAAATTGCTGCGTACAGGTTAATTGTCAATAAAAATTCTGCGTCATGTTTTATAGCATGTTAACGTATTGCAACATTACAATTTCGCACGAGCCTGCCCAGCTTATGAAATATGTATAAATAAAAAGATAATGGAAGGAAAGATTTGTATTGAATCTATTTAAATGATTATTTTCCATTCTTTTTAAATTTTAAGTTATTGCGTATAGACTAGTATTACATGTTATGTTGTATAGTTGACAAATTTTTAGCCAATAAATAATACTGTTTATATCTAAGATATTTATCGCCATTGTTAAATATGTATGTTTGCTTGCTTGTCTGAACGATATGCGTAAACTAATACTTGTAATTAAAATATTTTTATTCAAAGCTTGATATTCTGTAGACAAATTGTTTTCCTATTTTCCTCTGATTAATTCTAATTTATGATGAATATATAATTTAAATTATATTATTATTATTTTGAATCATTATATTAAATAAATATCTTCATAAATCTTCAATATTTCTAATAATTTTGAAAAATTCAATGTAATCCGGAGGAAAATAGATTTGAGAACAATAATGTTGATACAAGGCGGTTTTAATATGTCGATTTCGATGACAAGGACGTATGTATAAAGAAAAATTAATTAAGGAATCGTCCAGATCGAATTCGTCTCGAGAAACAGAAGCTTATAAAAAAAACTTCCAAAGTTATCGTGCGTTTCTTCTTTGATGCAGCTATCGTAAAATGCATTTGCATAATATACATAAATGCAATCAATAGAAATAAGAAATAGAGCAAGAAAAAGAAATATAGAAAAAGCATCGTGCTTTCGATGTTGCCATTAATATAAGATAATTTATTTTAAAAAAAAAACACATAAAAAGTAAATCGATGTTAGAAAATATTAATTCACCGACATAAATTTTATCGATAAAATATCGTGATCACGATATCTCTCGAGGCCAATCTCGAACTAAGACGATTCTTTTTCGTAATTTTTTTATCAATGACATTGAATATTATGAGATTAGTATACAATTTTGGCGTTACATAATCATTGCAAATCATGACGAAGAGAAAGTATATACGATATATGCTAACGGAATAATTATCTTAAATTTCCTATCCGACTTTTGAAAAAGTCTGTGTATAAGCGAAAAGAAAATGTATTTGTAAAAATATATTATATGTCGGAGAATATAATGACAATTGCGAGTAACAAAAAGAAAAATATTAGTCTTTTTATTTTAATTATATCATTTTTTTTTCATTTTCATCATTTTATCAATTTATTCGTTATTATATGTGTTATAAATTTTTCACATTTTTAATTTTAACATATTAAATAACTCCTTTTTAAGAATTAGATCAAATAAAAAAACAAAAAATAAACAAATTTTTTTCACATATACATTTATTATCAGCTAAAAATTTGGATCAATCAATTTTTTTCTAAGATGATTTAATTTATTATTTTTTTAATTAATCGAATTTAATGATTCTAAATTTTTGATCATTGATATACTTCAAAATATAATATATATATATATATATATATATATTTGGGAATTTACTAATTAAACTAGACATTGACTTTAAAATTTATTTACACATGCTACACAATATACACTGTAAGATATGAAGACTCGCGTACGACCTTCTGGACGCTCTAAAAGATTGCACCAAGTACACTCGTAAATTTGTCTGCGATAGACCATGTGAAGGTCATGTCGCTGAAATAAATTGCACATCGCCGTAATAAAAGTTTTAATGCGGGAAGTGTAACACTGGTAAGTCGAGCAACAAGAATTTAACGAAATAAAATGCAATTCGTACAACAACAACAACTGATATTACAGAAAACACAATGAAGATGGCGTTAACGTCTACTATGTAATTATTTTATATATATATATATCACTCTTGAACTCGAACAAAATTGGCTTTCCGTGGATTCAAAATGAATAATTCGATATACACAAATTTATTATTTCATTCTTAAAACATGGAAACAATGATGATTATTTCTTATCTTATTTGTAAGAGAAATATAAAAATTAAAAAAATTATTTGTATTTTCTATTGATATAGAAATGACAAATCAATGCAAAATAATAGTGTTAATAATAGTGTAATAAAATAAATAATAGTGTTTCTAGATAAAATACAAATGTAAATACAAATGTACATTGTTCCATATTTTAAGTATCGAATTAGTTCATTCAGTTAAATGTAAGCGCAATTATAATAGTTACTTATAAAATTACAAAAACAAGAACACAAGAAAACGTCGATCAATCAAAAATCATTTAAGAGGCTATACTTCTAATAAGGAAAAAAAAAAAACAAATTAACAAGTTTCATACGAACGCAAAAAAAAAAAATTGCACCGGCTAATTTTTGAACGCTATTCACCATACTGTTGTTTTTTCCATTTTTATTTTATAGTACGACAGGCACGCACACTTACGCACACGTATACTCTAATATTTGGACATTTGTACTTGAAGTATTTATAATCGCGTGTATAACAAAATATTCGAAGCTACATTTTTTCTCGGCTCTGAAAATCTGAGATTGAGCCTCATCTATATAGATGTAGTTTGCACTGTCGTACATTTAACTGTAAACTTTAATTTTTATAGCAATAAGTTCAGAGAAATATATATTTTAAAATTAATTTTAACGACAAGTTTATTAACGTTATATGTATATATTCGTATGAAAATTTGGAAAAAAAAAAATTTATTTTTTTTCATATAATATGATGAAGTTTTAAAAAGTTTTTTAGGCATTTAAATAATTCGAACATATCTTAGGCCTACATTTAAAAACATCTGTTCAAATATAAATTATTTTATCGATAAAAATAATCAAAATGAAGTAAATTTTATAAAATTTTTCTTGTGCCAGAATCATATATTGCATAATTATTTAATTATAAGTTTATTATGTTAGAGGAACAATGTAAAATAAATATATATAAATATTCCTCCTAAATTAATAATTAATATGAGAACATGAACGAATTCTATAACTCGAATCAGTTAAACAGTTTCACAATGCAAACCATACCACAGTCTTCCAGCTTAAGTAATTTGGTCGAGTTTTCAACATAAATTTCATCTCCTAATCTTATCGTACGATAGAAATATCGTGTATTAAACGACGTAATGGATCGTCGTAAAATCCGACTTATCAGTACCTAAACAATCATCTCGAAAAATGGGAGATAAGGATTGTTTATTATTTTTTCCTATATATGGCCTGTATTCACCCTCGGTTAGTTAATCATGTAATCTAACGTAGGTGCTTCAGGTACTCTTTCGAACAAATTTCTATTTAATCTATAACAAGAATACCACGAATCTTAATAAATAAATAAATACAAAAGCCGTGATAAAAATTATTTGGTAAGATTATTTCGCCTTTGCGAGGAAATCGAAGACAGACATGATTACAATTATGATTTACAAATCATAAAACCTAAATTTAAATCATGTTGCAATAGTTTTATCGAAAAAAAAAGACAAGGCTTCGTTTCATTTTGTGCAAGATGATAATTCTTATAATAAAATGTTTTTAAGTTTTCGATATGAAAAAAAGAATCCAATGATATATGTCTTTTTGTATGAAAACTTTGAGTTTAGATTAGGTTAAGCGATGAATGGAAGAAATATTTGAAGATTAAATATGAAGTCAGGTTATGTTCATTTAATATATTAAATTATAACGATAACTTTGTTAATTCTAAACTTGCAAATATTCAGATAATTAAGACTTGGAGAGATATTAAATAAAAATTTAGAAATAAAAAAGATAAATTCCATGAGAAAAATATCCATGAAGATAGATTTATCTTAAAAAAATATCAATAAGTAAAATGATGCAATTGCAATGATTCATTTAAACAACTTTTATAAATCATAAAAAAATAAACTCTTTTTAAAATAAAAAAATTTGTTTTATAATTTTTTGCAATTTCTATTGTTTCCGCACAAAACTATCAACATATTTATATTTCTCTATTGATACTTTATTTAACAAATAATGTTTTGTTCATAGAAATTGCTCATCTTGCATATATAACCAATAAAATTTTCATAAATTCAAATAAATTTTTCATTCTTGTCTTTTAAGTTTCGAAATAATTTTGAATGACTTATACGAATAATTAATTGCATTTTTTTACATATTGAATTGATAATCTAAATACCTACATGTTTTTATTTGAATAAATTAAATCTCATTATTATCTCAACTACTTCGATGAAGTATATAATAAAGAACGAAAGTAAAACAAATATGCTGAAATTTTGTATAAGAGTAACAATCATTTCGCAACAATTTCATTCCATTTAAGTTTCGAAACGATGTAATACCTAATTAGCATTGTATATAGTGAAAATGTTTCTAATATAGTATATCGTTGCGTATTTATCTTAACTATATAAATATGAAATGTAACTTTTAACCAATTTATGATCTTATTAATTTACGTTGCTAGATTAAAAAATACGAATTTTCTTTGAGAAAAAATAAACATAGAGAATTAGAAAAATTATTGCACTTAAAATTTTTTAACTAATTAACTTTTTAACTAATTAATCCCATAATATATATAATATGAAATTTCTAATTAATTTGTCCCTCCTTATTAAAAGTTATTTGGACAAAGAAAAAACGAGAAAAGTACCTGATTCATATCGTTGATCGAGAAGCTCGATAATTTTCATCACTCTTTAACCATATTACGATTTCTTACCCATAGAAAAATATTTTTTATAGAAGTACGAAAAGAAATGAGAAATTATTTAAACAATATCTTGACCGTTTTCTACCTGACACCCATAATTGTCTTTGTCTTTATTCGCATCTTTATCTTTATTCTCATTTCCTTCTTCCACTATGTCTTCTTCTTGTTCCTTGAGTTTCCCTTCATTTTCAATGGATGCTAAATCTTCATTCTTCTCTGCCGAATTCGCAGAGTGTGATTTGTTTAACAAAGAACTGAATTCTCCAAATTTTAAAATTTCTTCCATGGCTGACTGTTCTAAATTCACCTGTAATGGATATTTGTATTATTATTAAATCTAAATTAATTTTCCTTTTCTATAAATGATAATAATAAATTTTATTACATTAATATTTTTCAATTCATAATAATGAAAAAAGATAAAAAAAAAATTGAAGAAAAATTAGGATCATTCGTGAAAACATTTACATATCATTGATTATATTATGCAAATGTTATGAAAATACATCTAACCTTTCTCGGTCTACCTCTTTTTGCTTTACCAGGTACAGAGGAAACCGACTGACAACTGGAACTCGACAAATTATTCTTTCTCTTCGGCCATTGTAAATGCGAGTCCAAATGCTGCTTCAACTTGTCCTGTCTAGCAAACATTCGTGGACAAATACTACAGGCAAAAGGTCGTTCACCTGTGTGAACCCTTCTGTGTCTAGCCAGATGAGAAGCTCTCGTGAAGGCCAAAGTGCAAAGATCGCAGGAAAAAGGTTTATACTGAGCTTTTTCAGACTTAGTTTGTATCGGCCTGGTCTCTTTTCCTTCGTTCAATCCTGATCTCTTCGTAGATATATCGCCCTTTTTCTTCATACTTAATCTTGAATTATCGTCCATACTCTTCGAAGAATCCTGAAAATAAAATGGTGTTATGATGAAGAAAAATCGTTTCCAATAGAGAATGATTTTGAACTTACAAGAACGTACGCAACAATTGAAGGATTCAGAGGCTAATCAGTGTAAGTCAAATTCTCTGAAAATGATTTGCATAGTTCAAAAATTATTTTATCGTTTCAACTTTAAACTTTCAATTGAGAAATCAATTAATTCAATTGTTTAATATTGATTTAATTGATTTGTCAATCGAAGATTTGAATAAAGAAATTTTTGAATTATGTCATATAAGTCATTTTCAACAATATGATTTACACGGATTAATTTCAGATTGATCTTATTATCACAATCAATTTATTCGCAATATCACATCCTGCCTGATTATAAATATCGATTAGCCAAAATTAGACCAATGAATAATTAAAATACCAATGAGAATGAATTTCAATCATGATCATCTTATCGTACCAGACTCTCATCTCGTTCTTGTAAGTCGTCGTTCATCTGTATATCCGGTACCGTAGGATCTGAGGAAGCGTTATTAAAATTCGACTCGCATTTAACCGCACTCGAATCTTCGTAACTCTCCCTCGTTGAATCTTCCTTCGAAATGACGCGATCCTTCGATCTATATTCCAATATATCATTATTCCTCGTTGAACGTCCCACGGAAACTCTTTTTTGACCTTTGAACCTTGTCTCTCGTTTGTACATAGGAGGCGGCATACGTCTCTGAAATGAGAAAATTATGTATTATCGGTTTTTAACAAATTATTACGATTCAAGCCAATTCAAGCAATTTTAATTAATATCCTTCGATTACAGCTTACGATTTGCGTGTCAGAAGTATGCAACGGTTCGTCGAACGCATCCTCGTGACCGTCAATCACCATTGGATCGTCTTCCACCTCGATCTCCTCCACTTTGATGTGATCCTCTAACGATTCTATGGAAGACTGTTTCGGCAAGAATGGAATCACGGACGGTTCCTTCATGTACTCTGTCGTGTGAACTCTCGCTTCTATGTGACACCGTTGCATTCGCGTCTCGACCCTTGTGTAAGGGCTGCGACTGTTTTCTTGGTTTCTCTGGTCACCAGAAAGGCCACGGATCTCTAGATCCGTCGCAGTCTTGATCAAAGAGGGCAAATGCTCCTCGGCGACGTCGATCGAACCGCGATACATGAAATCCAGAAGACATTCCATCTCTTCGACTGCCACACCTGCTCATTCGAAATGTAAATTGTATTAATAGATACAGTTTGTGAGTTTGTTAATTCTTGAATTTGATTGAATTAATTATTGAGTTTATTTCATGATGAAAATTTTTGTTGATAACAAAATGTTATATGTTTTAGAGTTTACCTTTTAAAATAAGAATTGGCTGTTCACCGTAATGTTCTTTGAAGACTCTTTCGAAATAAGGACTACACGCAGCCAAGACTAATCTATGCGCCCTCAACATTCCATCTTGACAAGCTAACGTTGTGTCTGTCAAGGAACCACTTTTGTACAACCCTTCGAATAATCCAGACAAGTTGGCTAGGTGATTGTTCCACGTGAGGTTAAATGTCTTTTCACCCATTATTGTGACGTGTCCAGTGTTGTCTATGAAATAAATGCATGAATGAATGCACATGAAACTTTTTTCAGAATTTTATCTATTAATTGATAAAAAAAATATATATATTCAATAATGTTTCTTATAAATTATTTTTAGCGATATTAAGAATCTGTCTGAAAAAATTAATGATTCGTTAACAATGCCAACAATAAAGTATTGCATAAAATTTTGTTAATTAATTATTGATTATTAATTAATTGGATATATTCATAAGTAATATATTTATATTCATCAATATCACATACTTTATTTTATATGTTTAATATTTACCTTTATTAATTAACGATCGTTTCATGTAAGTTATTTTGAGCAACATTAAAAAAGAATCTGCCCAAAATTTTATTCAACACATAAAGTTATGAATGGATATATTCACAAATAAGTTTGCATAACATTTATATGTCAATTATTTTGAAAATTTTGATTTTATTCTCCATTATTTTAATCAATATAAGATACAGATATCTTCGAGAAAGTACAAATACATCGAATCGAGCAACGACTGAAATTCACAATCAATACAAGGAAAATATTTCATTCGTGTTTGTAAGTGTTACATCATAATTGAATCATACTTGTACATTGATACTGACATTGAAACATCAGTTCATTTCACACGTTCCACGCAATTATTCGAATCCTTTGTGTCGAGATATTTATATAATAGTTCGCTTCTTATTGTTATACACGCGATGCGACAAAGTCTAACAATGTTGGTATATGACACTCACGTGTGCACGTGATACTCGTGCAGTTTAAGCGTTCACAAAATTCACGAAGTTCATGAACGATAATTAAAATCAACAATAATTTATTATCATTATTGTAATTGTTTGTAAGTGTTTATTATGAAAAAAATTTGACAAAGAGAAAAAGAAAGAAAAAATTTTTATTGCATTATTGAAATTGGAATAATTATTCAAAAATTTAATTAAATTCGTAATTTTATTATTAATTAATTTCATTTGAAATGAAACTGAAAAGATTATTTTGCTAATTCTTTTTTTAAGTTAATTGATGTATGGCAAAATATTACTTGTATATTTATTCAAATATTATTTCGAGTTACATACATTTTCACACATATACGCTGTATACGAATGAGTATAAAAATAAAAAATCATTTATTATCGAGGATACAAAGTCGAAAGGAAAAAACAAGGATTCAATTGTGTAATTGTAAGATAAGATAAAAAAAACAAAAAATCGATTCTATGAAGAAAAAATTAAGAAATAGAAGATGTCGATATACAAAATTTTAAAAGAAATTTAAATAGAATTATATTTAAAATACAAGAAATACACTCAATAACAGAAAGAAAGAATTACATAAAAATCAGAATTATAAAATAAGAAAAAAAATATAAAAAAAGAAAGAGATCGCAAAAAATAAAGTGAGGTTACATATCTTCTCGTTTTATCAGATAAAAAGAAGAACGAAAAAAATCATAAATTCTCTGGATCAAATGAATATTAAAATAAAGAAACATTTAATAGCATGATAAGAAAAATTATGTCAAAATTATGTTTAAAATCAGGATAAAAAAAAATAGAAGAAAAAATCGAAGAACAATGATCGTAAAAAGTGAAATGAAATTACATATCTTCTCATTAAATTATGAAAAAAAAAAATTATAAAATTATCAAATGAAATAAGGAAGAAAATTTTATTTAAAATAATTCAATTATGATTCAATATCATGATAAAAAAAATTAAGATAGAATTATAATTATGTATAACTTCACAATAAGAAAAAATAAAATAGAAAAAGGAAAACTTACAACGATCGCGAGAAACGAAATGAAATTGTATATATATTTGAATCAGGTAAAAACAGAAACGAATAAAAAGACATTGCGAAATTATCAAATAGAGAAACTCACAATTTAAATACGATCGCAATACGATATCCGGCGTAACGTTGTTATTTATATCGCGTGAAATAAAATGGAACTAGGGAAGAAAGCTAGGCTAGTGAAATACGTGGTCATAGGGAGGATGCACAGTTAGATGTATGGATACACGGGAATGTAGTGGAAAGTGGGCTGAAGAAGGGCAGAGCGATCTAGCGGTGGTCATGCGCAGACGTGCATGGCTAGGTCCGATCCATAATTTCGTTGGTGGACCCCGTCACGCATTTGCCAAGGGGCTAGGCTCGTGTGTCGCACCCTTTTTTCCCTTTCGTTTCGAAGCTACGTCACACGAGGGGGGACCACGAAAATCGACGACAGAGAGAAAACGGCCCCCTCTGCGCGATCGAGGATGGTCGTGTTCTTTTTGGGAGAAAATTTTAAACATGCTTTTTTTTGGCGACAGAAAAAGAGAGAAAAGACACACACACACACACACACACACACACACACACATCACGTATACTTGTCTAACTACGAAGAAAAAGATACTAAGAAATGTGAAGTAACAATATAATGTTATAGGAATTTAATTCTTTACTAGTATTTTTTGTGTGAAAAATAAATAAAAAAAGAAGCGTTATTAAAATTATAATTAATAAAATAATAAAATTAAATTCATTTATCATACAATTCAAATTTCAAGTTGAATATTTGAAAATTAAATACATTTATATAATATATTGTAAGTAGACAAATTGCCACTAATGATAAAATTTAATTATTTTTTCTTCATTCTGAAAATATGATAAAATTGATAAAAAGTGAAAATTATTTAATATTATCAATTTAAGATAAATTTTATTGTCGAGATATTTTCATATGTAAAAAAAAACAAAGATAAAAATTTCACAAGGCTAAAATAATATATGTTTGATTAATAAATATCAAATATTCTTAGTTATTCATCAAAAACACAAAACATCAATATCATTAAAATGTATATATCTAATATCTATTATTATTAATTTTAAATGATATAAAAGTTCAACGAGTTACAATCACGCGAAAATTATTTAAAATTATTTTTTAGTTTTTGAAAATCAATTTTTTTTTATTATATAACTCAAAATTCTAACATTATATAAAATATATTAAAATAATATCAAAATAATATTTATATATTATTAAATAATATCAAATTTATGACACTTATATACTTGTATACTATTTTTAGCTATATAATTTATACTATGATCTGTGCTATATAAATTAATTAGGTAATCTTTACCTAAATAAGGTAAAAATACAACTGAAACAAATATTCATCAAGATGAAACATTGACGTAGAATTATTCTTGAAAAACACGTACGGTATATCTAATATGTGCATTGATTACGTAGCAAATAGGTGCATGCAATAAGAAGATAGCTTAATAACAAAGTTCAACTTATGTTTTTATAAATTCATTTACATTTGTTTAAGATACTATAATCATAATTTGTCCATTTTTAATAATAGATACAATCTTTAATAATTTTACAGTTTTAATCATATATTGAAAGATTTCATTAATAATTCGATATATATAACACTGTGATAAAAAAAACAATTGATATCAGGTGTGTGTAATCATTTTAGATACACATTATGAAGATAAAGTTATCGAGATATTATTAAACACATATAAAAGTAATGTTTCTTCCTTAAAATTATAAAAATTAAATTTAAATTTCAAACATTGGATTTAGGTTAGGTAGTTTTACATTATATTTTATATTTTTATAAAAAAAACGATCTAAATGACAAAAATAATTTTTTATTAGCAATATTGTTTATGAAATAAAATTATTAATAAAAACAATTACTATTTCAAGGAAAATTTCATTCACATTCGAATAGCTTGTGACTATATTCGATGTACCATCTGTATCCTCGTACAAGTATAATAAACATACTAAAACTATCCACTCAACGAGTTACGAAAATAACAGCATGAACAGAAGCAGAAATTTTCACTAACGAATTATTTTCGTATCACTTTTGTATTTTGCTCATATATTAAAATATTATAATAAATGTTATATTTTCATCAAATAAAAAAATATTTATGTTTTAAATCAACAAAATTGCTTATTCAAAATTTATCATTTTAACCTATACACATTTATAAAAGCGGTCGATAACTGTTAAGCAATCGAAAATATTCAATTTCATAAAATTCAGAATATTACGCGTATGACAATACTTATTCATTATGGTTTATTTGAAATTACGTATCGAGGTCACTGATTCGCGTGACTAAGGTATCCAAGAATGCACAAGATCTCCCGTGGCTGGTTAGAGCGCTCTAGAACGCCGAAGATCAAGAGAGCAAAGAGTCGGTTTAAACCGTGTGCCCCGTCCTAACGTCGACTCTATTAATATCCGCGCCTTGTCGTCGCGTCTCGAGAACGTGTGCACAGATATAGAAGCATTAATACGACTGTCCTTTTTATTAAAAAATCTTCTGTTCTTAGCATCGACAAATCGAACAAGCATTTTCGAGTTGATCTCGATACGACTAGTACATAAGAAAAGATAAACAAATCGAATACTAGAAAATAATCGAAACAATTTTAACGCTTTAAAAATCGAGGTATCGAAATCTATTTCAAGATTGTTATTCTACAAAAATAGAAACGTCGAGGGTCTATCGTTACGATTGATTAAATCAATTTAAAAAGTTTGTACAAAAATACATTTAAACGTAATCTCGCATGTATTTTTCCTTCGCGAATTTCATTATTTTACGGCAAAATTGCGACATGATTTTCGATATCATCGATTCTCGAATACGAGAAACGAAAGGAGTTACAGCTTTAACAGGACATGTCGTAGATGTCGTACAAGTGCATTCGCAGTCAATTATGTGATCAACTACGACCATTCGCTTCATGAAGCTATTAGGAACAAGTTAATAGAATCATCGCACCGTTCCAATGTATGATGGGTTATGGTAAACAGAAAGAGGAAAAGGTACAAACTGTTGCGATTCTAACTTAGCCTACAGATGTCGTACGAAGTCTTAAGCTCGATCGAGTCAGTGCAAATACTTAATCGACAATGTCATTTCACCCTTGTGAAAAGTTCCTTCACCGATTCGAATCGATAATTGATCAAAAGATCACTGTCAAAGTACAATTATATTTAACGATTTGTTGAACAAGCCTTAAATTAAAAATACAACGATACTGAGTAAAATATACTCTAATCATAAATATTTTTTTCTATTTTCTTCATATTCACTCACCTTTGACGATAAAAAGTTAAAAGACGATTAAAGTCTCGTGAGATTAAAAATATCAGCAGCAAGAGATCAATCAGGCGACCACGGTCCAAGAAGGAAGGTAAGATTAAAATACACCTTCGCAAGTTTTCACTTGTTCCTTTTTTTCACAACCACCGTACGTATGTTACTTACACCCTTATTTCATTCGTTCCCCGAAATAAGAAATTTCGAGCGAGAACACCGGATCGCGAACAAAAAAAAGCATACGCGAGGAACGTACACCAAGTGTGGTATTGAGCAAGCTATTGGGCTCACTCTGCGAGGGGCACGGCACGTGCTGGGGCTCCCTCGACCGAGTCGCGACTGATATCATTTCCAGCGGGGGACTGTGGGGTCGGCAGCCAGAACCCCACCAGGGGGTCTTCGTGCAACCCCCACGCGGTGTCGTAGTAGTCGTGTTCGCCGTCGTGGTTGTAGCTCGTTGTCGTGGCTCCACCGTTGCTAGCCTCTCGAAACCCCCTTTGCACGTACAGGGAATAAGGGACCAGGATGTATACGTACATCATGGGGAGAGAGATTCTCTCTCTTTCTTCTCTCATATCGCGATCCTTCTATCGTTCTCGCTCGCACTCTCTCGCTCTTACACTCCCACGTACCTTTCTCACCTCTGTCTCGTTTCTACGCGCACTTTTATCGTCTACCTCGCTCTTCGTTCCTCCGCGTACTTCTCTCTCTTTGTCCGTATCTCTATCCTCGTTCCGCGCAACGCGTCAGATCGAAGCGTTTGTTTCTCTTTCGCCGTTCTACTAGCTTCAGTTCGGTTCAGTGTAAAACACGCGCAACACCAACACGACCGTACATTCTTCCTCCCCCGCCCGTGGCCCCCTCCCCTCGCGCGAATCCCTTACCCCCTACGTATCCAGCAGCTTTATCCACCCTGAACCCTCCTATGTACGAGGGTTGCTTCTCGGCAGGCCTGATCGGACGTTCGCGAGAAGGGACTTTCCCCTCTGCCTCTCTATACCGCCCTAACCATGCTTTTTTTTTTCGTATTTCAGATTCGAGCTTGTTTCACTCTCGAGAAAAATTTTATCCCACATATTACACGACCTCTTTAGTATTTCAACGAATATTGTAAAATATCGTATTATCATAAATACAAATCATAGTATTTTTTAAAAACGGAATGATTATTCAGCAATTAAAATTTTTCATTTTGGCTGATATTCAAAACTAATTATATTTTATTTATTTTTATATGTATGATATTCCTTCTTTTTTTTTCATTTTATTCTCAATTTACAATGAAGGATTTAAAATGTTTTTAGTGGTTTGATAAGATGCTTTCGTAAAGAAATTCAGCTTTAAATTGGAGGAAAAGCCAATTTTCAAATGGATGGCAAAGAAGATTTTTGGTATACGAGTATCGTTTCTCAACAAAGTTCTCGAGGGCAATATTATCGATGCATTATTCGATTCAAAAAGTAAACTCGTATAAAAGACCTTGGAACATATAACTGCTCGTTAAAGAATATCGCAATACGATGAACACTGACTGCAATGGGCACTGACGTAATCATCACATTTATGTAGACGCTCATATTTGATGCGAACCTACATACGTACGCGTAAATTATAATAGTCGTATTCAATTTCTATATCTGGATTCATGTATTAATATAATTTTAAAAAAAATCTCTTTCATCAAATTTGAAATCTTGAATGATATAATTGAAATTAAATGAGAGAAACTTGAATTTTATCGCCAAGTAGTGAAGAGATATTTTTATATTTATATATTAAATTAAATATGGAAAAATAAATAAAACAATATCTTATTACAATATATAATTGATTGTTCACGCTCGAGGTGACCGGGCGACCAATTCGGGGGCAGCGAGCGAATATCGATTCGTTATTTTTAGGGGTAGTCCATCCATGAACCCCACCTTCGTCGCGCCCCCGTTCGAAAATTTGTCTCTAATGAATTATTATTATGAATATATTTATAAATCTAGTTTGTTCTATGAAGTTAAAGAAATAAATAGGAAAAATAAAAAAAATAAAATGTAATAAAACGTAGAAAGTAAGAACAATTTTATAACAATTATATTTTGTTATTAAAAAATATTTTACATAGGAAAAAAATCTAATTTGTATCGAATAGTTAAAAAGTTATAGTAATTTAAAAGATTGAAATAATATATATATATGTTATCTAAAAATTATATAATTTATTAATTTAAATAATTGTAGATAATAAATGTTAATACATATCTAAAAATAAACTAAATAAAAATTTCTTTAATTAGTTTTAAAATATTTATTGCACAGCTGATTAAATTTCTTTAAATAAACAATTCTTAGAAAAATAAATACATTGATATAATTTTATTTTTATTATAATTTTTATTTATAATTTATATTTTATCATTATTTTAGTCAATATATAAAATTTAATATCAACAATAATAAAAAATGTTATTATTATAATTACACATGATAATTATGATAAGGCATTTTCATAATTTTTATTAATTCGTTATATAAATATGTTAAAATTAATATTAATTTTTAATCTTAAAATCAATTAATTATTTTCATTTGAATTAATATTATTAATTAATAATTAATTTGAAAATAAATTATATTATCATAACATTTAAAATTATTTACAAAAGTAAAAATACAAAATATTTCTTTTTCTTAAATTAAAATTTAAGCATAACTGATTAAGCTCTGCTTTTAACATTAACAATTATTTGTCAAGACCATGTATACAAATTATTTGAAAATTTAATATTTTCTATAATTTGAACATAGGCTGGATCAGGACTACAAAAATGTTTTAATAATTCACTATTAAATCCACAATCGCTCAAATTTTCTTTGCCAAAAACATATTCTGGAATTGGTACATTTTTGGATTCCGTTTGTTCTGTGAAAAAAAAAATTATTAGTTCTTTATATAATATTTGTATTACAAAAAAAAAATCATAATTTTGAAAAAAAATATATATATATATATATACCAAATTTCTGTTTCATTGCTGAAAATGAAGTTGTCGAACCTAATTGTGCACAACTGGCAGAATATTGTTCTAGCTGGCTAGATTTCATTAAAAAACAAAGAGAAGGCAACACATGAGGCAAAAGTGGTCCTTTTAATTCCAAAGAAAAATATCTTTCTTTGTCAACACGAACTGTACTTTCTTTAACCTTTAAAAATGAAATATAATAATTTTCAATTTATATTATATTATTATAAATATTTATATTATTTATTATTATTTTTATAAATATAAATATTAAATATTAAATATTAAAGTATGATACCTTAATTGGTTTTAAAGTTGCACCATGAAAAGCTACTGGTGAGAGAAGAGTTGGAGGCACACCTGCCAAAGGACCACTTGTTGTAATGGCAGATTTACAATTAATTAAAAAATTAAATAAAGCTTGTGCATCAACACCTTTTACAAAAATAAGAGATTGTTTCATATTATCTATTTCAGTTTGTTTTTCTAATGTTATTCTTGCCTGCAATGAAATTATATATTTATAAATAGTGTGTTAAAACAAAATTGCATGTATTTGAAAATTACCTGAGAATTATTAATTTTACGAATTTCAGAATTTTCAACTCCTAGACTTTCCAACCATTCATCTTGTGTTTGATCTTCTTCATCATCAGGATTTTCATTCTCAGTAAAGTTTGATATATTTGATAATGTTGAATCCACAGTATCACATCCTGAATCAATTGTATCTGATCGTCGTTTAGAATCTTTTTTCAAAGGCATTGTATATTCAATTTCTATAAAAAGATAATAAAATAATATGGAATTTTTCCAATATATTATATATATATATTTTTTATACCTTCTTGTTTCAGAGATTCTCTAAAACCACGTGTTGTAGGTGTCAAAAGTGCATGAGCTTCAGAAATTCCACATATTCCAGCAGCACGGAATAATACAGTAAAATTGTTTGCACACACATAAAAATATGGACATTGCCGTGCTCTTAATAAATGAAAAAGAGATCTAAAACTTTCACTCCATTCTTTATATAAAGCTTCTTTGATGGCTATATTGTTTACTATTGTTGTATTACTTGTTAAATTTGCACTCACTTTGCCAGCAGAGCGAGGAAATAATTCTAACCATGGTAATGAAGGATGTTGCCATATTAAACAACATCTGTGCAATCTGATCAATAGATATTTTAATCAATTGATCTGTCTTTTCTATTGAATTAAAATATATAAAACAAAATATTATAAAAATTACCTTGCATTTGGACTAGTATCTAAAGTTGAATCTTGTTCACTAATATCCAAACATCTTACAAAACCAGTAGTACCCGATGCTTCTTCGCTAGTTTTCAATTTACAATTCCATGGAAATGGTTTTGGGGACATAAATCTCATTTTAGTTTTTAAAGTCCAATCCATTGGAATATATTTTTCTCCTTTTGGAATTTCTGAATCCAGAATATTCTTATTTGTTTCCAATTGTAGAAATGCATTACTGAATGTTAATGGACAATCAAGCATTAAATTCTCAATTTTATTTTTTTTAGGAGTTTTAAGTTTTAATAATTCAAATAATGTATTATCATTACTAGTTTCCAATTCTGGAGATGTTACATTCAATTTTTTATTTTTTATTTCATCCTTAGCAAAAGGATTTTTTCTCTTTTGACCTACACATTCGTTAGATTCAATATTTTGTTTATTCTCAATTGTTTTTTGAGTAGATCCTAATTTTGAATTTTCTCTGTTAATGCGTGTATTATTTATACGTGCTTGAAGTGCACGTTTTTTCATTTTTAGACGATGCAACTGCATTACTTCGTCTGGTCTTTTCCATTCTAACAGTTGCACTTTGTTTATATTCTCCATTGGTAATTGAAATAAATTTTGTCATCCTATCAGATAAAAAATATAAATAACTTACTAATAATGATAATAATGATATTTAATATTAAAAAAATTGAACTATAATATTAATTTTTCTTTAAAAATTTCGTTTTTGAATTACAATTATAGGTTAGGATTTTAAATATTTTATATTTCTATTTCTTTCAGAATGTTAAATATTTTTTAAAAATATTGCAAGAAGATAGATATAAAATAGTTAGATATACATACGGCTATTTAAAACTTTTTTTTCAATTTAAAAATATCGTCAATTAAATGAAGATTTCGACATTCATTAAAATCACTTCTAAACTCACTACTACACAAGATGTAGTAAAATAAACAAGATGTCGCATCGAACGCATATATTATCTTTACTATAATTATACTTTATTATAATTACTTTGTTCTAACTGTACTATACTTATTATATAATGTACACATATATATAATATAGAAAAATTTCAGTATATTTATTTTATTTTCGAATATTTCAAATTATATTTTATTATCTAAATAATAAAAAAATACATAATTTTTAAAAAAATAATTAAAAGAATAATAAATAAATTAATTTTAATATTTTTATTCTATTTTATTAAAAATATAACAAGAATAAAATATCAAAATTAATTTATTTATTATTCTTTCGATTATTTTTTTAAAAATAAAATCATATATTTTTATATTATATTGCATAATATATAAGTTTAAATCATAGATTTCTATAATATTAAAAATATAAAGAATAAAATATTAAAATTTATTTATATAATTTATTTCCCTTTATTCTTTAAATTATTTTATATAATTAAATGTATAATTAATGCATATTATACGATATTTTTATTTTCGGTGCAGTTTTGAATAGAAGAGAATATTATATAAATTCGTATCATTGCTTTAGCCAATAAGAAAAGCCAATAAGCAATCAGTATGTGACATTATTCCGTTATTAAAAATTGTGACAGGATGTGTTGTTTTCGAATCGATAAAAGTGCGTGATATTTGCAAAATTTTTATTGATATAATTTATAGACTATTGTTAACTTTTTATAATTAATACTTCGTTGTTTAATGATAATTTATTGTAAAATTGTTTATTATTTCGAAAGAATCACATTTACAAATGATCAAACATAGTTTATCGTGCCGTTTGCATTTAATCTTTCTTTATACATATTTATAAAAATTTTGACACATAACTACAATTTCTTTTATCGAAAATATAACTTCATTAGATATAGGTATGTAATATTGTCTTTTATTTATTACGATCAATTTCATTGAATTAAATTAAGACGCATTCTTTGTCTTTTTTTTATTTATATATTTATGCATTTGTTATGTATACTTAAAAAAAAAATGTTCACTGAAAATATATAAAATATAAAATATTTCTCATTGAAAATATTTCTTACTGAAAATATTTCTTACCACAATCTTTCTAGTGATTCGTGCTTACACGATTTGTTGCCAAACTATCCCCTCTCCAATTTGAAATTCAATAGGCATAACGGCGCAAGATTTCATTATTGTGTCGACATTTGTAGTGTTTAGACGTCGTTTCTCTTCGTGCCATGTGTAATTTTTCTGGTGTATATTTACTTTATTTTCCAAAGCTATATTTTTTTATTATATAATAATATTCAATTAATAACATATTTATTATCATAGTTGATCTTTTGAAATTAAATTATTTTTTTTTATCGATTTATTTAGATTGGAAAATAATTCACATTATAGATTTCAAAGATGAAATTTTAGCTTGATTTTTGTCTTATTTCAATATAATTAAAATTTTTGTAAATACATTTGATACATTTATTTTAAATTTTTTATTTTCTTTTGTGATTAGATCATTAGATAATTGCTGCAACGATTTAGAAGGCGGAAAAAGGATTTCAAACGTAGACGCCATGATGATTGATATTTTAGAGATTAGAGGTAAGTGTAACAAATTTTCGTAGCAAATATTGAGCTTCAGTTGATAATATCGAACAATATAACTTATCAAAAGTGCACAGCAAGTGCTGCCACATGATAAGTATATATTTCTAAAAATTGAGATGAAAAAATATATAGGTTTCAATATTTTAAAATATTCAAAGTGGATATTAAAAATTTCTTTTTAAAAAAATATTTTTTTCTTTTGATAATTTATCGTACGATTTATCATGAAATAAATTCAGTTTAAAAATATTTTTGGTCCCTTTATTTATATTTTCTTAGTTTTATTTTGGTACATAGAAAGTTTTGTGAAATTTTCTTTTCAAAATAAAACTTTAAGATAAAGATCCTATAGAACTATTTTACCTTCATCGTGATATGGTAGATATGTATCTATTCGAAAATATATAAAAATTATTATGAAAAAATGAGGAAAAGGAAGTGAGATATAAGGTTATATGCAATTGTAAACAATATATATACAACGTTCGATCGCATATTTTTATTTCGAAACATCGAATTTCCTGACGTCTAAATATCCGCAACGCTGATACCAATGATAAGATGATTGTGAAATGTACTTATTATCAACGTCTCATTAAAGCATTATTAGGAAGGGCCAAGCTGCTTCAGCGTTTCCAAGTCTTGTATTTTTTTTTTAATATTATTTATTTTGCGGTGCGTCTTTCCATCGATCCATCGATTTTGTAAATCGACATTTAGCAAAATGAATTTGCAAATCTAAATGGGCGCATACATTGACAACATCCATTGATCTAAAAATGTTTTCAACATTTGGAAGTAGGAAAGGGGGAAATAGGAAGATGTGTAGAGAATACGAACCTCCGATTTTTATTTTTTTTTCTTTCTTTGGTTCGCCATTCTCTCTCTCTCTCTCTCTCTCTCTCTCTCTCTCTCTCTCTCTCTCTCTCTCTCTCTCTCTCTCTCTCTCATACACACATTCAAATCGAATTTTTTTTCTTTTTAGAATTGCAAATACTCTTTCTTTGATTTGTATTATGCTCAAACACACACATTCACACATTCTTGCTTTTATTTTTTGTCTTTTGGCACAAAGTTATCCGGCACTCAGTTTGGCAGTGATCAACAGAGGATGCCTTCTTCACCGCGGCCAGAGTAGCACTGATATGAACAGACACATCGATAAATAATGCGATAACTTTTTCCAACATCCAAATAATCCTTTAAAGCTGTTACCGGCGCCTGAACTTTGCGCCGCTTCGGCTAAACCTGAACGGTACAATCGATATTATTTCATGCTGCGTATTTATTTGATAATAGTCATCGTCGTGAAAAGGAGAGCTTACCGCCGATTATAGATACGTGATCCTTTCCTCGTGATGATCTGTCGAAACCGATCTTAATTTCTGAAAATGATATATGTATATATGTACACTAATATTTTCGTTAAAATTATTTTAATTTTCAAATCATTCGAAGAGAGAGAGAGAGAGAGAGAGAGAGAGAGAGAGAGAGAGAGAGAGAGAAAGAGAGAGAGATTGAAATAAATAGAATATATTAAATTATATCTATAAAGTATTAATATATTTGTGGAATATTTTTGATAAATTTTTAGCTTAAAATAAACACAAAAGTTATACAAAAATTGAAATCGTTTGATTAAGTTAAGTTAAGTTAGATTTATTTACAAATATTTAAAGAAATAAAATGAAGCAATATCATAAAAACAGAATGAGATAGTTTATCTAATTTTAATTGTTTATAGTCTATATAATAATTGATCATTTTGCTAACTTTCGTATTTGTTTTAGTTTCTAAAATCTTTTGAAAATATCCCACGAATATATTAACAATATTTATATATTGATTTAAAAAAAAAATATATAATAAAATTTTTATTTTTCTTATTAATATATTAATACTCTATATAATTCATAGTAAAACAATTCTTAAAATATATATATATATAAACAGAAAATTTTATTTTACTTATTCTAATCAAAAAATAAGAAAATATATTTATTCAAATCTATATAAAAGTAACAGAACCTTACCGTATAACCTTAAAGTGCCGTCGGCTTTGCCAAGACTGTTGGTCGACACACATTTGTAACTGCCTACGTCCTGCTCGGTAAATCCTTTGATTAACAACCACATCAGAACTTTGTATCCGGATCGTTCTTCCCTCACACGGTACTTGAGTCTGCAATTCAACAATGAAATTTTTTTTTTTCTTTTTGCCAGCTATTTTATCGAAATGCTCCCACGTATATGCTGAATCGAGGTTTAAGATTAGAAAAGAACGGATATAGCCTTACCCTTCGAGCAACATCTCGTCCTCTAAGCCCCGCCGGTTCTTTACCCAGTAATTAATTGTGTTTGGGAATGCCTCGACGTAGCATTCTAGCTGCACGTCCGTGCTCAAAGGTGCGCCCAGAAGCTGATTAGGCGCTTTGACGACAGGTGCAACTGTGAAAGCGATTTCAAATTAATTAGCCGATATTCATCTCGTTACACGGCTCGTCAACGTTTTAATTAACGTTTTCGTGCATGCTAGATATCGTGAAGATATATTAATTTGCTTTTTTGCGTTTTCATAGTATTGACCGCTCATGATATATATAATATGTACACTGTATATTGTAGAATATTCATTATGATTATTAAGAATCAATCAACGTGTCTGTTTTAATTATTTTCGTTATTAGGTGGGACTAATTAAAATCTTTTTAAATTTTTGTATTTTTTTTTTTTTAAATTTTTCTTTTTAATTTTATCATATGAAAACAAACTTGTTAATTGACAGGCAAAATGGATTAAAATTGAAGATAATTTTGAAAATTTATCGAGAGGTCATCGATTATTATTACATCGATGAATTCAATTAAAAACGTGGAATTGATAAAAACAGTTTTTTTCATTTTCGTTATTTTCAAATAATCGTATATCCTCGTTGTTCTCGTTTGCAAAATGATAATATTTCAACGGGAATAGTGACGTTTATTCATTGAAACAATGCAAATTACATGATACAATTTGTTATTCGTTATTTTCCTATTATTAATACATTAAACGATCCCCTTTAGCCCCTTTAGCCGTTTGAGGATAATTTACGATTTTAGAAATGCGCCTGTCAATGTGTACGGGTGTAAAATCACAACAACTTGCGTATGATAATTTTATGCGGGCTTTTAACGCGCCACGATAATCCATTTCGAAAGTAATATTTGCCAAGGTATTATTACGGTTTGATGGCATTGTTAAAAAATGTATCGATATTAAAGTATAAAGGATATACGGATATTTAATTATTAACATCGGCGGTACAATGCTAAATTATTATTGGAATCTATTTCACGTTATGAAAATTGAGAATAATTAATTCTCGTTTTGTACCTTTTGTCTTGGAATAATTAATACCGGTATCAGTATCAATTTCGATTGGCGTGTGATCATTGGATATTGATATAAATTATTCTATGTATATATAAACATACGTGTTTTTCGTTAAATAATGATACATTCGAATTATAATCGATTTTAATCGAATTTAAAATTAATCAAGAATATCCGTAGTGAATAAAAATTATTAAACACGGCATGTATTATCGTATGGATCGTTTATTAGGAAGGTAAATTATTCGTTTCCTTTACATTTTTGACTTACGTCATTTGCATAATTGAAATGCAGATTCTTAATGACACGCTTTTTTCAATCATAAAATATCCACGAACGATTATCGTATAATTTATTAAAATTAATAAAAATTTGAACCGTTGTAATTTCAAAAATAGTAACTTCCGGTGAATAAGTGAACGATCGTTAGAAGCGCAAAACTTTGCTCTTTAAAATATCTTTAAATTTATTTTAATACGATTTCCGGTTGCCAAGATATCACCGTGTAAAGAAAAGGATAATTTTTAGCAATTCAATTCATCTAAAATCGATTAAATGAAATTTTCCTTATTAAAATTAGGAAAAATTTGAATCGGTATAACTTTAAAATTAATAACTTCCGCTGAACGAGTGAGCGATCGTTAGTAGCACAGAACTTTATTCTTTAAAACTATTTTTCATTCATCTTGATACGTTTTCCGGTTCTTGAGATATCATCGTGTAAAGAAAAGGGTAATTTTTAATCGTTTACCATCCTCGTCCTTGTCATTTTCATCGGATCTCTCACTCGCACTCATCTCACGATCTATCTTAAATTCCAGACAAATGACAAACGCGATTCTTGGATATCGCGTAGATATCATAAGGCCCAAGCGGACCCATTTATAATTCTTGCATTATGAAAACTTCGAATCCTTATATCTCGGCAACCGGTTGAAATATCGGAATAAAACAAAAAGTGGCTTTAAGGGCATGGCTTCCTCTATCTCTTGAATGGATTTTCATGACAATTTTCAGTTTCTTTTCACGACTTTTACATTTGAAAATTTGAACGAAAATTTCACGATTTTTCGAATGAATGTAATAATGGTCTGGTTGTTTCAATGAATACATACATAATATCTTTTGAATACGTTTTTAGCTACATAAAAATCCATGCATTCTGTTCACAATAAACGATTCCATACGATTGAAAATCTGCGCGAAAAAGCTCCCAACCAATGACGGATAATTTCTCCTCCTCTCGATTATTCCACCAACAATGAGCATTATTGAAACTCGTAGCGGATCAACGTTATCCATTCTTTTCACGGGAAATATCGTTTACGGAACTGCATAAGAATTATGAGAAAACTTTTTCACCGTTGATCATCGTTCCAGTTACTTTGTTTCCACTTTGAGAGAGCAACGAAAGGATCGAATATTAAAATTTACATTCCTTTCGCGATTTTAACGAAATTACAATTGGAAAAGCGTGGACAAACGTAGGAGGGGGAGGCGTTATTGCGAGAGGTGATAAATCCACGGACAACTTGTACGCTTTTCTTTATCCCCCCTCGTTTCATCCCGATAACCGATCTCGAATCTCTTTCTTCGCCGCCTCTCTCGCGAAACGGAAAACCGATTCGATCTCTCGGACGATCTTTTTCTTAAACGGTCGCGTCATAGACCAAGTCGCACGAATGTTATCGACCATCGGCCATCGTCGAATTAGGAAACCGTGTATACAAATTGCCAGAGATTTCGTATCTCGTTCGTTTCAACTCGTGTCTTGAAGATATGCGGCGAGTTTTTTTTTTGTGTTTCGTGTTATTTTCTTTTTGAGAAAAAGTTGTTGGTTGCTTTTTCAAGTTCGTTTTTTTTTTTTTTTTAGTTTTTTTTTAATTTTTTCTATTGAAAAGTATACGGAATTTCTGCATTATTGCAAATTCAATATCTTTTCTTTCACTATCGTATATTACGATTTTAATTTATTCTCAACTTTAATTTTTATAATTTTTTTTATCAAGATTATTTTTAATTCTGGCTTTTTCGAATATTTTAATTGATGAAGAAATATAAATTCCGTTTCTTTTTTTTTTTTTTTTTTTTACTAATATTTATCTTTCTTTATGAACAAAAATAGCAATTTTTATCATTTAGCAGAAAAACTTGAAGGGAAATTTGTTAACGAATTTTTTTCTCCAAAAATATCAATGTAAGATTCGTCGTTGTCGTTTCAATGAGAATTCAACTTAAACATTTTAATTTTCATTATTATTACAATTCAAAGAAAAATTTACAAATTTTCCAAAAAAGTATCAATATAAAATTCGTCATTCTATTATCGCTTCAATAAGGACGCATCTTAATATTTTATCAAAGGGACAATTTTCATTACTGTTAACTCAAAGAAACGTTTTATTATATTATCAACAAATTTTTCAAGAAAGGACGCAACCTTATCAAAATATTTTATCGAAACGACAATTTTTCATTGCTCAAAGAAATATTTACCAACAAATTTTTCAAGGAACATCGTCGTTGTCGTTTGAATGAGAATGCAACCTAAATATTTTAATTAATTTTCATTACTGTCAACTCGAAGAAAGTACTAAGTAAAGAAACGTTTAACAACAAATTTTTCAAAAAAGGAAGCAATTTTAATTTTATCGAAACAATTTTCATTAAACTCAAAGAAACGTTTGAACAACAAGAAATATCGTAGCTTCAATGAGAACGCAATCTAAATATTTTAATTAATTAATTAATATCAACTCAAAGAAATATTTATCAACAAATTTTTCAAGAAAAGATATTAATATTTTATCGAAACGATAATTTTCGATTTTTGTTAATTCAAAGAAACGTTTGCCATGAAATTTTTTTTTCAAGAAACATCGTCCCTTCAATGAGAAATGTTGAAAGAGAAACGTTTATCAAAAAATTTCTCAAGAAACATTATCGCTTCAATGAGAACGCAACCTAAATTAATTTTAAATTAATTTTCAAATGCTCAAAGAAACGTTTTATATTTTATAATAAATATTTATTATTATTAATTTAATATATTATATTATTATATATTTAATATATATTATAATTAAATATTTTAAATTAATTTTCGTTGCTCAAAGAAACGTTTACCGACAAATTTTTCAAGAAACGCGAGAATCCAATCTAAATATTTTAATTAATTTCTACTACTTGTCAACTCAAAGAAATTTTTCAAAGAATCACGGCAAAAAAATTTTCTCGTCCAGTTCTCTGACCTTTAACCTTAATAATTTGATATCCATGAAAGAGAAAGAAAAAAAAAAAAAAAAAACTCGAAAAGGCAATTACACGAACGATTCGTGAGCTGGTGTTAACGCCAAGTTGCTTTGCCTTTTGTCGGGAGCTTTTCCGGCGGGTAGAATCAGGGATTAGGAGGAAAGCAAGCTTACAATTCACGGCGAGTGTCACTCGCTTGCTAACGGCGGGCGGCACGTCGTTGCTGGCGATGCACAGATACGCCCCCATTTGTCGCCTCTCGACACGATGGAATTGCAGCACCGAACCGTTGTACGTCTCGTGCTTCTCGAAACTGCCGCCACCTGCGCACCGAGAAAACCCCTCTCTCTGCATGTTTTCCTCGAAAATCCCCTCCTATCCTCTTATCCTATCTTTGCTACCGATCGCTTTTTATCGTTCCTCCACCTCGATTCTTTTCCACCATTTTGATTGGAGAGCGGTTGGCAGAGAGAGACTAGTTGGTAGGTTTGATGATGTTAGCAAGGATTTTTGGCTATTTTTTTTTTGTGTGTGTGTTTGTGTATTTTTGAAAAAATGAATTGTTGCGTGTAAAAGAGAATTAATTTTGTGGATGTGGAATTGTTAGCAAGGATATTGGAATAACTTTTTTGATATTTTTGAAAAAGTTTTTAGCGTGTATGGTAATAAGATAAAATTTGTAAGAGCGATTGATGTTGAGAATTGTTAGCATTATTCTATTTTCTTGTTTTTGATTTATTTTTAAAAATCGTTTGTTTTGAAGTATCATATATGATATAAAAAATAAATTATCTGTTCTATTGTTTAAATTAAAAAAAAAAAGAAGATTAGATGTGATACTAGGTAAAAATAAGACGCAAATATCCATTGATATGGATACATCAATAGTATTATAAATTTAAACTTTCTTTTCTATTGCATAAAAATCAATATTATAGATATACTGAAATAATATCTATTGTTATTATCCTTAAATATTCTTGTTCCTTATTTTATCAACGATGTAACAAGTTGTTTTTCGTAATAAGTTTGTAAAAAATTGTTTTAAATTACTTTTTAATTAGTAGCTCCACGAATGAAATATTCTTAAAATTTAATTATTCAAAATTCGATTAACACAAATTAATTTTCGAAACGAAAACGTGTCAAGTACTTTGTATACATCTTCGTATAAAGTAAAGTCAAATTATTTTATAATCTAATAATCTATATTCTATGTTATTTGTAAAATTAAATAACGAAATAATTAAAAAAAAAAATTCGATGACATTTTTCTCAAAATATCTATAATATATACAACAAACGACAAATATATAATTCTTGTATCAAGCTAAAAGGATAACAAAAATCGACAAAAAAGAGTAACGAAATTCAAAAAAGTTTCGAACTAAATAACGAAATAATAATAATAAAAAAAAAAAATTCTACGACATTTTTCTACGATCGAAAATGATGTACAATGAACGTGTATAAATCCTCCTCTCGTCAGTCAAACCGCGAAGATCGACGAAGAGAAATCGTGAAATGGAAAGAACATTATTTCTCAGGGCAAGAAGTTGCAACTTTTCAGATCTAAACGAATCCAGGTAGAACTTTTAACCAGGTCGAAACCACAGACTAATGCAATTGAACGAAGAAAACTACCGTCAAAGTGGAGTGGGTGAATGGAAGCCACCACTACTCCGCTTGTGAGGGAAGAGGAAGCATGGAAGAGAGAGACAGAGGGGAGGGGAGCGATAGTGACACAACGCTGAGAGAGAGACGGAGAGAGAAGTAGCCGGAAGGTGGACGCACTATCGTGAGCGAAAGAAGAGACGAGAAGATATATGCTTAATTCACTACTTAGGTTGCTAACGAGTTTCTTAAGTGAGCGAACGCTAACGAGTTTGTAAAGCTCGTAAGAAAAGCGTCATCGTCAGGTAGAAAAGCGACGCAAGTTGCACGTGAGCGGTTTTGTGTATTCAGAGGAAAAGCAGTTCGATGCAGTTTACAAAAAGAAAAAACGAAGAAAAAAAAAAAATTGCAACGACGGATTAAACTTTTCGTTGCATTTAACGGTAATTCCTTTTTCGCGTGCACGCTGTTTGTTTAAATACCGATATTGTGCGTTTAAGAAAGTAGGGTAAAGCTGGCCTACCTAATTGAGCTTTTTTGTGTTGAGAAATATAGGAAGGAAAGCAGGTTTGGAAAAGAGAATAACGAGAGTTTTAAATTATTACTTTTAATTACTTTTTTTTTATCGAGAAAGATTTTTTTAAATTTGCAATGATACAGGAAGAATTACAAAAATTTATATTAATAATAGAGAAAAAAAATCCTAGGCCGTGATACATTGTATTTACTAGCGAAAAATAATTATCGATAACTTTTGAAAGTTCTATTCTCAAATGTATTCGCGTCATAAAAATAACACGAAAGATTTTTCTCTAAAATATTATTTTTAGTTATAATATCGAGAAAAAGAAAACTTTTCAAAATTTTTCTTTTTCTAATTGATCAAAGAATCATAAGGATAATTACAATTTAAATTGGTAACGAAAACTCAAAGAAAAAGAGATCTTTAGATGTAAGAATAACACGAATATTTTCTCTCGAAATATTACTTCTAGTCCTTAAAAAAAAAAAAAATTTGAAATTTTTATATCTCCTAATTGACCGAAGATCGGTATAGGGAACAATTATAAGAACCTACGGTCGGTAACAAAAAAACGTGTCACGACTAAATAGGTAACATTACCTCTTATAAAAGGTTCCCTAGGGTATTAATAACATTCTCGCGGTAAGCACACCATTAAAGAATGATTAAATCTCGTACTAAATTTCCGTTTACCCCATTAACCCCTTAAGTATACGTTTATTCGTGCATTCCGGCAAATGTTAATAGCGTTTTTCGCGAACGACAATCGTTAAAATATCCTATCGTAAAGAAAAATACGTGATGAAAGAGAGAGAAAAAAAAGGAAGACAAAAAGTCTTGAACGTTTCAACTGCATTCGTGCAAGGCTGGAAGTAGTAGTGGAACTACGTAGACCAAAGTTTTGCCAACTCGAGGCCCTGCAGCGGAAACTACCACGGTCTATATCCTCCTCGATGTGTGTACAAACCATGTTATACGTATACGCACGCTGTATATATACCTGTTCCTAGGCCGTGGTACAAGCGTAAGCTTCGTGGTTCGTGTCCCTACATTCTGTGTACGTACACTAAGTCTACTTTTGCGAGTATGCGTCGTACAAGATACCATGAAGAGGATCCTCATCCTCTGTTTCTTTACACGCGCGCCCGCTGTTTCTGTCTTCGAGTTCAAGAGGCGAAACTTGTTTCAACGACCCGCCTCTTTATACCCACTTTACCGTGTTCTTACGCTCAATCAGTGTGTCCGAAAATTTCTTCCGCGCTCTCGATTTCTTATCTTTTCGAGGTCTCGTTCTTGGCGAGGTATCGTTCATTGTCGATGGAGAATTGGAATTTTTTTTTTTTTTTTTTTTTTNAATTTCTTCCGCGCTCTCGATTTCTTATCTTTTCGAGGTCTCGTTCTTGGCGAAGTATCGTTCATTGTCGATGGAGAATTGGAATTTTTTTTTTTTTTTTTTTTTT
>NW_025222233.1:367234-383335 GCF_014066325.1 Apis laboriosa
GTCAGTGAGGAACTTTTATCGACAATTATAGGAATTGTTTTTGAATTCTTTCGAGGGGATCTAAATAAATAAAATTTCTAAATCGTAAAATTTAGATATTCGAAATTTGATTCGAGAAATTTTTATCGAAAATTGTAGAAATATTTGAATAAAATTTTTGATAAGAATAATCGAATTTTAATAAGATTTAGAAATTGGGTAATTTGATTTGAGAAATTTTTGTTGTGAATTGTTCTTTAGAAACGCTCTTTAAGATAATTTTATTGGATGTAATTTTTAAAAAATTGGGAAATTTCTAGAAAAAAAAAATGGGAAAACTATTCTTCCTCGAAATTGCATTACTTCGCGTCTAGCGTATTTTCGTGATAGTTTTTCATTATATTCTCACAATAGCCTCTTTTCAAGTATCTTCAATGTATTTTGCAGAAACATTGTTCTAAAAATACGGCGTTTAAATATTTTAATTAAAGTTTGTAATTACAATTTTAATTACGATCGTAATTAAATTTCGAAGGAGACGAAGAAAACTGTCATTCTCTATTGTTTCAAATAATTTCGCTATAAAAATTCGCGATAACGTCCTAAAAAAAAAAGAAAAAAAAAAAATTTAACCAAAAAAGAAAAGATCGAATGTATAATATAATAATTCGATTCGAAACAAATAATAATAATAATAATAATAATAATAATCTGCCAACAATCTGGATTATCGCTTCTTAAATATTCAATCG
Source organism: Apis laboriosa (assembly GCF_014066325.1). NCBI lineage: Eukaryota > Metazoa > Arthropoda > Insecta > Hymenoptera > Apidae > Apis > Apis laboriosa. The sequence continues at coordinate 367,966 of NW_025222233.1, forward strand.
ACCATGCACACGAGAATTTCGCGTTGAAAATTCCGTGTAAACAAGCGTAAGCGAAGTAAGAAAGGAATTATTTAACGCGATAAAGGAAAAACAGGACGAAATCCTTTCATACTTCGCTTCATTGAGATTAATCGCCTTCGCTTCTCTCGTCAGCGTATAAAAGGCGAGATTGCAAAATAACAATTTTACTCGAAATTCCGCCGTTGTATTAATTTGAAAATATTATCCAACGAAAAATTGAATATGATATTAATATTAATTCGATTAAGTCGTACGATGTGAGCGAATGTATTCACTTGTGAGATACGGTTCGAGCTGTTGTGTGCGCGTGTGTGCGCGCGCATGCGTTGTGTAAAATATTATTCGAACGAGATCTCTTTTCTCCTTCGAGTGGGAAGAGGATTTCTATGTAATTAGGATGGATATTAAAGTTAATTAATTATCCTGTGAAACTAATATAAAGTCACGCGAATATTTCTGGATGTATACTTACGATATGTATATTTTTATCTATATGTGCTTTTATGTGGCGTGCTGTTTTCTTTTCGAATTAATAAGAAAATTAAAAATAGGGAAATATTCGATAAAGGAAAGGAACAATGTAGCGTAGATTGGGATTGAATCGTAAGAAAATAAAAAAAAGGATACGAGATTGATTTTACGTCATGAAAGATAGGAAAATAAATTTCCCCAAAATTGTTGTAAATTTTGACAAGTTCGAAGGCATTGCAAAAGAAAAATTTATAAAGCATATAGATGTAGAGCATAGAATTTATAAGCTTACATAAATTTTCATTTGAGCAAAAAGGAAACAAATCATATATTGCAAAAATGTTATAAATTTTGATAAATTACGTAATAAGAAAATTAAATAAGGAAATATTCGATAAGAAAGAAGAGAAGAAACAGTATAGTGTATTGAATCGTAAAAAAAAAAAAGATACAAGATTTCATGGAAAATAGGGAAATAAATTTTTCCAAAATTGCTATAAATTTTGGCATAATAAATTTCGAAGGCATTGCAAAATTGCAAAGAAAAATATATAAAACATGAGCAATAAATTTTCATTTGAGTAAAAAGGATAGTGAAACAAATCATATTTTCCAAAAATATTGTAAATTTTGGCAAATTTAAAAGCACTGAAAATCATAAAAAAAAAAATCTATAAATTCATCAGTGCAATCGATCATTGCAATATATCTTCAAGATGGCAAACCGAATCAAATTTTTTGCTTAAAAATGTTTTGCCAAATATTTACATCGCAACATAAAGAGAGATCATTGCAAATTACAAAGTTAAAAAAACTACATCTAAAAAACTTTTTATTTCATTGGTATAAAATATTGATCAGATTAAATTAATTAATTAAAAAAAAAAAAAACAAAAATAAAGCTTACATCGTAATATAACGAAACGATCGAATTGCAAATTACAAAAAAAAACTAAATAAATTTATTCATATGAAACATCGATCACAAGTACAACGATAAATTTCCATTCGACTAAAAAATAAGAAAACAAAAATAGAAAAACTAATGAATATTTAAACCAAATTAAATCCTGCAAAAAAAACTTCCCAATATTATCCTTATTTATCTAATTGATAAAGGAAAAAATTGATAAAGGAGGGGATAAAGAATTAAATTCCTTTAATTAAATTAAAGGAAAAAGAAAAATTGATAAAGAAAAGGAAAAAAAAAATAAGAAAAATAGAAAAACTAATGAATATCCAAACCAAATTCCTTTAAAAAAATCTTCTAAATTTTCCTAATTAATATATAATATTATAAAGGAAGAGGAGGAGGAATTGATAAAAAAGTGAAGAAAGAAAAATTGATGAATTTTGAAAAAAGAAAGAAGAATTGATAAAGGAAAGGAAACAAAGATAAGAAAACAAAAATAAAAAAATTAATAAAACTAAATCTTCCAAAAGAAATCTTCCAAAAGAAATCTTCCAAATTTTCCAAATTTTACTAATTAATAAAGAAGGAGGAAGAATAAAAGAAGAAGAAGAAATTGATAAATTAAAGAAAGAAGAATTGGATATTTAGGAAAGAAAAAAAAAACAAAAATAAAAAAACTAATGAATATCTAAATCAAATCTTCCAAAAAAAAAATCTTCCGAATTCTCATTTTTTTCTTTCTCTACATCTCGATACAATCAAACGATACAAAATCCCCTCCTCTTCCCAAAAAAGAGAAAAAAATCAACTTGATTCGTATAAATAATAAAACGAAGTATCGATCACCGATTAACCAAGCATCGCGATATAAATCTCTCGTCGCAGTGAAGAGAACACTTGGGACGAGTGAGGGAGAGAAACGCGAACAAAGGGATGGGTGTAATGGGTAGCAAACGAAATTAAAGCTTGGTCGTCGTCTCTCTGCCTTTTTTCTTTTCTCTTCTCCTTTTTCTTTCCCTTTTCTTTTCCCTCTTTTTTCTTTTTTCACGAAAGGAGGAACGGTCTAAAGTGAAAGAGGTCTGTCCACGGAGATAGCCACGAGTTTTATAGTGTCATTATGTACCGGCAGAAGAGGCCCTTATGAGAATGGCTTCTCCGTCTTCCCTTCGCCAGGACACTCTTGGGGTCGGCCTTCCAGTCGCGCGACAGCTTAGAGTCGCATTGTCACCTTCCGAAACTGCCAAGTCGGCGCTGGTGTCGCCTCCGTAAACGATATCTGGCGGTACTGTCCAACAAACAGTGGAGGGACGTGTTTCGTTTATCATCACGAATCCATGAAACAATGTTGGATTGAAAGATGGATGGAAGTGGTCTCGTGCAAAATTCATAATAAACCATTCGTGCCATTTAAGTGAGGAGTATCTTGATCACGCGTGAGACAGATATTAGAGAAAAGACTCGATATTTCATTTAGGTTATTTTTTAGGTTATTACGGTAGAAAGAAACGTGGAACGGTTTCGATTATTTTCCGATATTACTTATCTGTGAGTGGTTAGAGGACATAGAGGATGTGTGAAGATTGTTATAAAGTGTTCTCGAATGGTGATATTAAAGTTGATATTAAAAAAAAAAAAAAAAAAAAGAATTAACCTATTTGTGCAACTAAAAATTATTAATTTTTTCAAGAGATATTTTCAACTTTGTAGATTTCGTCGAGATCATTCTGAAATATTTATCATATGAAAGACGAACAGAATATCGGTCTTCTCGTCTTTCGTATGATAGGTGAATAGGTTAATACTTTTTTCCAGAGAATATTATAACTGGTGAAAAATTAATTTGAAATATTACTCTTTTTGAAAGCACTCGATCTGAAAAATTTTTTGGTATCGAATGATGGATGAAATTACAGATTAATAAGAGATTTCTCAGGTAAATTCAAGTAACATTTTCCTTTGCAAAATGTTAACGAGTTATTAATAAAAAAACACCGAAGAGAAAATAGAGAAGGTGAGAAGAACAGAATAAAAGGATAATGAAGGGGGCAAAGAAAAGGAGAAATTGATAATGAAACAGAGCTTAATATTGATAAATTAAAGGAGGAAGAGAAATTGAAAAAAGAAAGAGGACAAAGAAGATACAAAAGAGGAATTGATAAAGGAATAGGAAGAATTGATGGAGAAAAAGAAAGTATAATAGTATATTTATAATATAATATTCTATCATATATCATAACAAACGTGTCAAATTTATTTTTTATGAGTTATATGATGAAAATTAATTTTGAGACAATGAAAAAAAAAAAAATGGAATTCGAAGCTCGTCGTAAAATTTTGCATGACGACTCAATCATTCGATCTCGATTTAACGCGATTTTTAGGATTTAATAGTTACGAAATTTTAAACAATGAATCAACGATGATTTTCAGATAAAATTACGAAAAGATTCGAAATTAAAACGTGTTAAGTTTCAAACGATCGAATCGACAATGATATCGAAACAAAGAAATAAAGGATTTCAAATTATAAAGGCGCCACCAGCTTTGGACGATAAATCTACGATTAAATTAAACAGATTTTAAATTTAGATAGATGAATTTTACGTTATATTGCAAAACAAAATACGTAATAATCTTCCTCTTTCCTTCAATCGATGGAATTTTTTTTTAAACAAAAAACTCGAAAGGAAAATTGTCAAACGAGTAAAATAAAACAGATGAATAAATCGAGTAAATAATTAAACGGATTAATAAAATTATTGTATCATTAAAAATTTTATTTAAAAAAAATTGATATTAATATTATAATCGTAGATATATATTTTAAAAAAGTAAATAATAACTATTTTCACTTTCTGTAAAAAAAAAAAATAGTTTGTTCAAAACGATAATTTTGAAATTATCGATATTTATTGATTTAAATTTCTTTTTTTTTTTTTTTTGAAATTTTAAATAAAATAGCTGAAATATTATATATTTTTAATTTACGAAATTAATGCTTTTTAACTTAAACTAAATTTCGCTTTGATAAAATAAAAACAAGATATTGTAATAAATAAAAAGTTTAACATCACTTATCTTGTAGAAACGAGACCCGAGGCCACGATATTTCTCGAGATCTTGAAAAAAGGAAGAAAGAAATTACGGTAAAAGTGGAAGATTGATGAAAGACACAACTTTGACAGTCCTCTCCGAGTTCTCGTATGCATAAACCCAAAGGACATCATCGTAATGAGGCGGCCTTTAACGTTTAGCACGAGTATAACTCGAGGGACGGATTTAGAGGGAGGGAGGGAGAGGGAGAGAGAGAGAGAGAAGGAAGGAAGGAACAAGAAATTACCGATGTTCGAAACGTCTTCGTTGGTCGTCGTGGACGCAATAATTATCCTTTCCAAGCACACCCTTCTGTGTGTTAAACGATGAGAAATGGGAACAGGAAGTGATTAAGAAAAGGACACGTTCTCGCCGCTTGATAAATTTTTATGGAAATTTTAAAATTTCATAAAACGAGGTAAGGATATTTCATAGGGCAGATAAGATAAAAATGGATACTTCTTTTTGTTTTTTTTTTTTCTTTGGTAAATATTTCACTGATAAATTCCACTCGTTAAAGAAGATTAAAATTAATTCTTCTTGTTATTTGAATCGTTTTAATCACAAGGGAGGGAGGTTTGTGTTCAATTATGGCCAATTATTTGCGATAGAGAAAGAGAAAAAAGAAAAAAGAAAGAAAAATATTATTATCGTACTTGGAATAATTTCGCGACCCCGTTCGCAACTTATTCTGGTTATCGAATTGGAATCAGAACGGTAAACGTGTATTTCTATGGAAAAACTCGTTTCTTTCTACGCGGATATAATCGAAACAACTTTATCAAATTAATCTTCTTATCCAACATGCTTAAATTTATGAAATTGTACTTATAAATCATATTTATTAATTCTTAACAGTTCGACCATCTATTATTTTCTACAGAAAAATATTTAAAGTGCAATATACATTGCGATAATCAAAATTTCATTTTTTTTTTTAATCATAAATTCGTACAAAATTTTATTTCTCCGTAAACACTCGCGATCTAACGAATCATTAATTCTTAGCAATTCAACCATCTATTATTTTTTACAAAAAAAAGAAAAATATTTCGAATATACGATAATTGAAAAATTCTCAAAATTCTTCATTTTTTCTTAACCACAAATTCGCATAAATTTTATTTTTTCCATAAACATTCGCGATTTAACGAATTACTAATTTTTAGCAGTTCAACCATCTATTATTTTCTACAAAAAGAGAAAAAAATATTCGAAGTGCAATATACAATAATTAAAAAATTCTCAAAATTCTCCACTTTTTTTTTAACCACAAATTCGTAGAAATTTTATTTTTTCCATAAATACTCGCGATCTAACGATTAAAAACATTAATTTCTGTCAGTTTCTGTTTTTCTATTTAAATATCATGTACGACGAAAAGTTAGGTTAGGTTAATGATAATTGCACGATAATTGCGGATATCCCGAGACTATTTCCAGTTTATTAAATCGATATTCCGTATGTCGTATGTGGAGACCGACCTTCTTCCCGATTCCATCACGAGTACGCTTTGACGTTCCACCACGACTTTCCACCACGTATCACCAAAGTTTCATCATTTTTCGAATAACCGAGTCGCTGGAAACTTTCCTTGTTACCATCAGTAAGTAAACGAGGTGCGCGCAATTTGTATCGCTTTGAGGCTAGAGTTGCGCAAAGACGGACAAATAGGCGGATCGATTCATTGGCAAGGGGCCCGGTGACACTCCGGCTTTTCCTTCTCCCTTCTTCCTTTTTTCTTCTTTTCTTTTTTCCTTTTCTTCGCTCCTCGCGAGCCAAAAAGAAATATTCCCCTCGAAGCTCGGGCAAGAAGCTTGAACTTTCCTCGTATCGGAGAGAATCGTTACGGACCGAGTTAAAAAATTTTATTCGATTATTTTTTTTTTTTTTTTTTATCCGTTTATTTGTTTCAACTAATTAAGTTATATCGAGTTATATACACGAACAATCCCTGTGATATAGCGGGGATGATCAAATTGTAAAAAGGAAAATTTATTGAAACTATATAATTGTGAAGTTGAATAAACTTTATTGTTATTTGAAATCTAGAATAATAATATATTGTGAAAATTATTATTATTCGCGTATAATCATTAAATGTAAATTGGAATTTGTATATTATAACAGAAATCAATTTAATTGAAAGCACGTAGTAGTTACTTTTTTTCTTTTTTTTTTTTTTTTACGTTTCAACAATTTATTTACATTTTTTTTTTTTTTTTAATATAAAAATCGTATTTTCACAATAATTTGATCATCCGTTATTTTATTTGCACGAATCAATTTATAATGGAGTAAAGTAATACGGTATGCACGTATAATTTATATACACGTATATCGCACACCATATTTTCGTATTTTCTTTGTGCCGTCCAAGCGCGTTACGCGAACCATATTTTTCTATCATTGATTCTTGAGAGGATCGATGTATTGTCGAAGTGAAATACGATTGTTCGACATGTTGCGCGAATATCGCTTTTCCTCTGTGCCGCTGTAAAAAAGGTTTGTTATGTCGGTTATATTGAATTATATATCGAGAACGAAGAAAGAAAGTGTGGCCGTCGAGATTTCACAGGAAAATAAATTCAACCGATGCGCGTTATAGCGGGCGTGGATTCGTTTTTCCGCCATATTGAATTTGAATAGCGATGGTAAATTGGCGCGAAGTTTGAACGTTGGTAAAACGATAGAGTCTAATTATTTTTAAACGAGGCGAAACTTTTATACGGTTTTAAATCCGTTCCAAAATATATCGATAAAACGATTTGACGTTTCAATGATAAAATTAATCAGAGTTAACTCGAATTCTTTTTTCAATACGATTTTTTACCAATCTAACGATTTAATATCTTCGTAATATCGACATTGCCTTAGAACGACATCTATGTGATTTTATGGATTTCTGGTGCGAAATTGAAAGGCATTGTACAATTTTAAAAGTTACCTCGTCGTAAATTTTGTCGGAGGAAATATCGACGATTTATTTATTTTTTTTTTTTAAATTTCTAATCTCTTTCTCAATCTCATTCACTCTGCCTTGTAATACTTTATTGCTTTATTTAAAATACGATGCTTCGTATGCATGAATTAGTACGAAATTGGATAACGTGGTACAATTTTACTTTTAAAATTGTCGCAAATTTTATCACACTCTGCGAGAGTGGATTGACGGATTTCGAATATTTTTAGAACTTTATTCTCGAACTGATTCGCCATTCGTGGATCTTTGGAAATTAAATATTGAATCAACTCGATTGAATTCCAAGGAATTTTATATATATATATATATATATCAATCGGTGTATAATTATATCCCAATATCCTTTCTGCTACATAAACGTCTATTAATAAAAAAAAAAAAGAAATTACAACCACTCTCAATTTTCAATAATTTTCCTGTTTTTAATAAAATTTAACAATCCAAAGAAGAAATTCAATTGCAAATTTCATCAGTTATTATCTGGTACCTCCTTATTTTTATTTTTTTTTTTTTCTATTATAATACCATCATAACCAAACTTAAAACAAATTCTATACAAATTGCCAAACACCGAAAATTCCGTGTAAAATCAATTTCTCACACACACTGTACACTGTACTGGTCCCTTATCACCTTATTTTATCACGATAAAAATTATTATCGAACTTATTGTTAAACTAAATCTTAAACTAAATCATATTAAAAAAAAAAAAAAAAAAAAAAAAACGAAAACGAAAAACGTTGAAAATGTTGGAAACGATTCCCCTCTTTCTTTTTTTCTAAAAAGACTAATAAAAATTGCACGGTTTTAAAACCCACAAATGGCGCTCGAACGAAAAGATTAAACGTTCGATTACCATATTAACCCTACGCCATTTACGTTATAAGTAACATAGTGGATTCCAGAGTGGCTTAATCGCCACTCGTATATTTCATTCGTGCCGCCGTACACGTATAATTCGCACCATTTTGAACTTAAGCTGCCCGATCGTCGTCCGGCGCGCATCGAATGGGGGGTGGGGGGGGGGGAATTTTTCGGATCGCTTCGTCATACCGATCGAAAACGCGGACGCCGAAGTCTTGAAATTAACGTCATTAATCTCGTTTCAGTTGGATTATTCGAATTCTTTCCCATCCCCACGGTTTGTAACCGTGAAATTCAGCGAATTCTTTCTTTCTTTCTTTTTTTCTCTCTTTTTTTTTTTTTTTTTTTTTTTTTTTTTTGGTTTTGTTTGTTTTTTCTTGGGGTGGGGGGGGGGGGGGGGGGGGGGGGGGAGGATGTCGGTCGAAGCGGAAGATATTTTCACGCAGTGGAAATTTCGAGGATTTTTAACACTTGTAAAAGTGGGAGTGATAGATCCATCGATCGATGGATGGATCTTTTTTTTTTTTTTTTTAAAAAAAGGGTTCGTTTGGATGAAATATTTATTACGAGATAGTTAATGGATGGAGGGACGTAAGGAATAAGGAATATAAATTGTAATTAGCATTCTTATTTAGTTGCAAGGAGGGGTGTTATATCTCTTTTGCATTCCAAGTGAAACGTCTCTTTGTAGATTTCTTTTCATTAGGATTCATTAGTTGCCAGTTTTCGCTTTTCTCGTGATTAAGGAGAATCATGAATTGAAAATTTATAAAAGAGTTTAAAGGAGATTTGTTTTATTTTTAATCAGGATATGTATATATATATTGTGCTTTTTATTTTTGTGTGTGTGTGTGTGTGTTTGTATTATTGTAGAAAGAACAGGATTAAAAATTGTATTATTGAAAGTTTAAAATTTTAGTAGGAAAATTGAAAAATTCGTAAGAAATAAATTCGATTCGATTCGACGATCCTAAATGACACAAATGGATGCACTCAACCATCCCATCAATATTATATTTTTGTATCCAAAAAGAGAAAAATTTATAAAAAAATAAAATCCATTGAAGTCTCTAAATGACAGAAATAAATGTAACAAATGTACCATTTCGTCGATTTTTCAAATTGGAAAATTTGTAATATATAAATAAATGCATTTAAACCACCTCCAATATTTAAAACTAAAATTGGAAAATTTGTAGATAATAAAATCGATCGATTCAATGTCCACGCGAAAAAAATACAATAAATATACCTAACCACTTCTAAAAACCAAAATTAAAAAATTTGTTAAAAAGTAAAATCGATCGATTCAACATGAAAAAAAAAAATACAATAAATACATTTAATCGCGTCTAAAAATCAAAATTGAAAAATTTATCCACACGAAAAAATACAATAAATGCATCTCTAAAAACCAAAGTTGAAAAATAAAATCGATCGATTCGAGATCTACATGAAAAAAATACAATAAATACACTTAATCATCTCTAAAAACCAAAATATAAAAATTTATATAAAAAATAAAATCGATCGATTCAAGATTTACGTGAGAAAAAATACAATAAATACACTTAATCATCCCTAAAAACCAATTTTTTAAAAAATTTAAAATTAGAAAATTTATCCATATGAAAAAAATACAATAAATACACTTAACGACCTCTAAAAACCAAAATTGGAAAATTTGTTAAAAAGTAAAATTGATCGATTCAACGTCCACAGAAAAAAAATTTAATCACGTCTAAAAACCAAAATTGAAAAATTTGTTGAAAAATAAAATCGATCGATTCGAGATCTACGTGAAAAAAATACAATAAATACATTTAATCATCCCTAAAAACCAAAATATAAAAATTATTATTAAAAAATTAAAATTAAAAAATTATTATTATAAAATATAAAAATTTATATAAAAAATAAAATCGATCGATTTAAGATTTACGTGAAAAAAAATACAATAAATACACTTAATCATCCTTAAAAACCAATTTTTTAAAAAATTTAAAATTAGAAAATTTATCCACATGAAAAAAATACAATAAATACAAAAAAATACAAAAAAAAAACACTTAATCACCTCTAAAAAATAGAAAAATTTGTAAAAAAAATGAAATCGATCGATTCGCGATCCAAACGGCAAGCTCAATTCTAAAATTCTCAATTCTTAAATGGATTATATTTCTATCTAAATTATGATATGAAATGAAAAACTTATTAAATAATTCTTAAAAAATTTGTGAAAAATATCGATCGATCGATCCGAAAGAAAATAAAAAACGCAGCATGCTGAGAACTCACCAAGAATGTCCAAACACCCTAACTCGGATATCATAGGGCTGGTGTTAATCTGACACATGTAACAGTCTCTGTCCGACTCCTTCAACTGGCGAATGTGGAGCCGCCACGTGCCGTTCACCACTTCCTCCGCGGCTTGGCTGCTTCCTGTCACCCCGAACGCGCTTCCGCCCGCGGCTCCGGAACAACCGCTCGATTCGTACGAGACCGAGATGCGCGCATTGTGCGTCACCGTCCTCGTGTGGACGGAGAGAATCGTCTGGTCAGAGGCGCGTAGCCAGCCAACCTGCAAAATTCATTTACCTCTCGTCACTCGATATTTCAGAAATCGAACAATTTTTCCCCGAAATCTTTTGCTTCGAGAATTGCGTTCATGGATGAGATAATGATGTTGGAGATTATCTTATATATTTATATTTGTATATGGATAGAGTAACAGATATTTAAATGATTTTGTAATTAAAGCGATAAGATTAGATGGATTATATTTCTAAATTGTGATATGAAATGAAAAATATGAAATTTGTGTGTATGTGTGTTTGGGAAAAATTTATTTATTTTTTTTTTTTTTGGTATTCGTTTGTTTATTTCTTTTTAATGAAATTAGAATTTTTGAATTGGTAGTGATCGAGAATATTGTGGATATTATTCTTTTTTATTAAACGTTGATTGAAATCCTAATTTAAAAATGATTTTTATTCTGTCTGAATTTTTTATTTTTGTTTCCTAAAAGGAATTTCTTTGCTGTATTGAATTAATTACGTTTAAGAGGGGAATCGAGAATGGATAAGGATATTGATTTTTTGTCAAAGGATATTGAGTTTTTTATTTAGGAATATTACTCGATATTTTTTCTTTTTTTTTTTTATTATGATTGAATGTAATTGAAATTGCTATATCCGGTAATATATAATTGGCAGGTTTTATTAAAAGTTTTATTTCTACGATTAATATTATTGCATTCTGTTCTTTCCTGTTCGTCGAGAAGAAAATGCGAGAATAATAGAGGATCGATTAAATTTATTATTTTTAATCTTGATTGTCATTTCTATTCGATCATTCATCGATATTTTCTATTCAAAATTGACGAATAACGAGGGAGAATTATGAATGGGATTACAGTAAATAAAATATGTATTCCGTATAATTGTAAAATGAAGCAGAATTGATAAAAATTCACGACAAAAATATTGCCAATAATTTTCCTCAAAATACGTATACAATTGAATTATATTATTTTGGAAATGAATCGATATAATTGAATAGAATGGAAGAGAAAAAGAAGAAAAATTTAAAATTAAATTAATTTTCATCGAACGTTCAAACTTGAGAAAAGAAGAATAAAAGAAAAAAGAAAAGAAAAGAAAAAAATTCCAAGTGTAAAAATCAAATTAATCCTATCGATTTATCTTCGAATCGTTCAATTTGAGAGACAATACGAAAATAAAATATAATACGAATAAAAGGAAGAAAATTTTCAAATGCAAGGATCAAATTAATTTTTTTATCCTCCCCTTTTTTGCCATATTCATCTTCGTTCAATTTGAAAAACAATATGAAAGGTAAAAGAAGAAAAGAAGAAAATAAAAGGAAAAGTTCCAAATACAAGATCAAATTAATTTCCATCGATCCTGTTTTGGGCCATGATCCAATATTTATCTTTGATTCAATTTGACAGACAATATAAAAATAAAACAATAAATATATAACATATAAAACATCTGAAAAAAGAAGAAAAAAAGAAGAAAATTTCCAAATGCAAAGATCAAAATAATTTTTTAAATTCTTTATGCCATAAGCCAATAATTCATCATCGTTTGATTCGAGAGACAATACGAAAATAAAGCTATAAACGTATAACACATCGACCAAAAAAAAAAAAAAGAAGAAGAAGAAGAAAAGAAGAAAGAAAAAATTTCAAATGCAAAGATCAAATTAATTTTTTTTAATACTTTATGTCATAAGCCAATAATTCATCTTCAATTTGAGAGACAATACGAAACTAAATAATGCAATAAATGTATAACACGATCGATTGAAAAGAAGAAAAGAGGAAGAAAAAATTTCAAATGAATCTTCGTTTACTGATAGAGAATATGAAAGCGAAACAAATAAATGCAATGAACAAATAACACATCGATCAAAAAAAAAAAAAAAAAAAANTTTCAAATGCAAAGATCAAATTAATTTTTTTTAATCCTTTATGTCAGAAGCCAATAATTCATCTTCGCTCACAATTTGAGAGACAATACGAAACCAAATAATGCAATAAACGTATAACACGATTGATTAAAAAGAAGAAAAGAAGAAAGAAAAAATTTCAAATGCAAAGATCAAATTAATTTTTTTTAATCCTTTATGTCAGAAGCCAATAATTCATCATCGTTCAATTCGAGAGACAATACAAAAATAAAGCTATAAACACATCGATCGAAAAGAAGAAGAAAAAATTTCAAATGCATTTTCGTTTACTGATAGAGAATTCGAAAGCGAAACAAATAAATGCAATTGAACAAATAACACATCGATCAAAAAAAAGAAGAAGAAGAAGAAGAAAAGAAGAAAGAAAAATTTCCAAATACAAAGATCAAATTAATCTTTTAACCCTGTATGCCATGATCCAATATTCATCTTGGAATCGTTCGATTCGAGAGACAATACGAAAGTAAAACAACATTTATAAGTTTGGCTGCCATCTCCCCTCATAAAAGATCTCCGGAAACTATTTGGATCTGACTGGGGAGGGGGAAGGGCCCGAGCTTATCTTAATCCATCCCTGGCTGCCAAGCTGCCTTGAGTGGCTTTCTATAGACCGAATATTTCATCTGGCTAGGATACTTTACGGGTTGGAATCTGTCGCCAGGGAAAATGTGTCTTCTCCGTCGTCTCTTTTACTCGCTCCTCCTTCCATTCCTGCTTCCATTCCATCTCTTTCTTCCCCCTCCCCTCTCTTCTCTCTCCCTCTCTCTCTCTCTCCAACGCGAGCACACACGTATTACCAGCCCATTCCACCGCATCGCCATCTTTCTCTTCGCGCTTTTCCTTATTCGTTTCATCCTTCCTCTACTAATACATATATATATATATAGTATCTCGATCGAGAAACTTATTACTAAATATAGGTAACGTTGGAGGGAGGATGGATTGGTAGGGTGAAAGGTGGAAGAATTTTCTCGCCAATGTGTATAAACTTGGTAATGAGAATATCGATGGAATATTTTTCTTCTTTTCCTCTGTTCTTTTTTTTTTTTTTTTTTTTTTTTTTTTTTTTATGTAATTAAATGCGTGCAAATGAGTCGAGATGATTTATTCTGGTATTTTGTTAATTATTGGAGGAGAGATTTTCTTGCGAATGTGATGGAATGTGTGAAATATAGAAATATTTTGTTTGTTCGTTTTGTTTGATTGAGTCGAGTTGATTCGATTATGATTTGTTTTGATATTTTGTTTAATTGGAGGAAAAGATGGCTTCGAAGAGAATTTTCTCGCTTGTTTTTTTTTTTTTTGACAATAATAATTTGAGCGCAATTTTTTGGACTTAATTTTAGAAATTTAATTAGCCTACTAAACGTAACTATATTTGGATTATATTTGATTAGGAAGAAGAAGAAAAAGAAGATATATTAATAGATTCGGTATTCTTCTTTTTTGTTTTCGTTTTGTCAAGTTTTTTAAACTTCTAAAAATGATTCGTTTAATGTGTGGTTGTAACGTTGCTGTTGTAGATTAACACCAAAGATTAAGCGATCGTTGTAGAAAATATTAAAAGGAAATAATACGAAGGAAAAAAGGAACGAGAATCAATTTTTGCTTATCATCGAATTATTATTAGAACTCTCTCGCATTCTCTAATATCCATTACCGTTCGTCGATAAAACAGTTGCAAAATCATTATCCTAAATTAACGAGTACACACATTTCGCATTTCAATTACCTTGTATTTCCCGATATTACGAACACTGCAAGAGAAAACAACTTCACGACCAATAGCAGCCGTTTGATTTCCAACTGGAGCGATGAACACAGGTCCCGAAATTGTGCTCGAATCTGAAAAAAATAACAAACAATTCCAAACAAAATTTCTTTATTAAAAAAAAAAAAAAAAAAAATAAAATAAAAAAATAAAAAAATAAAAATAAAAAAAAATAAAAAAAACCGAATCGAATACATAATTTTCTTCTCAAAACGACTATTAACCTTCTTATACGTACATTCGATGCAAAAATTTGTCGCATCGATTCTCCCGTGTATTTCCATTCTTCTTTGGAGGATGCAAAACTACCCTTATCTACATCACCAGCCTACGAGAGATATCCCGCTTCTGCAGCGAGGCGTACATTAGTGAAACGAGGAGGAGCTTGATACCTCAAAGAGCATGAAACGTACACCAGATTGGATTACGTATACAATCGATTGTAGTAGAATATCAAAAGACTGGGGAAGAGTATAACAACGACGAGGGTAGTGTTTGGGGTAACATCATCAAGGGATAGTATCTTGTCAACGTCATCCGAGGCACGTTCCTCCGAGTTTTCCAAGCTAACCAATCGAGAAGTTAGTGGAGACGGATTGATAGATGATCATTTGCCATGGTAAATGTCGATTGACTTGCAAATCACTTCGTGATCTCGTGTAATCGTAATGCCATGCACGTTTGATGTATGAAATATGAAGTATGAAATATGCATCACGTAATTGAAATCATTAAGTAACATTAAAAAAAAAAAAA